>NW_021853570.1:995251-998208 GCF_003651465.1 Formica exsecta
ATGCGCGTTAATCAACGACTTCAGATGAATGAGGAGCATAATACGCGTCTTAGCACAACCGTTGATAAACTTTTATCTGGTAATTTTTTCCCAATATTTGCCTTTATATTACTTTCCCACAATTATTAAGCTTGTATCTACTGCTTCAAATTTTTTCTCTATTATTTACTATAGTTATCTCTTTCTTATTATGAATTGTACCACTTTTTTATGGACAGCACTCCCTTATATATATTCAAAAACAGGAGAGATATTTAAAGATGTCTCATCTTATTTACTTGCCTTTATAAACATAATGGCTTATATAAACTATATAAAATATATATATATATATATATATATATATATATATATATATATATATATATATATATATATATATATATATATATATATATATATATATATATATATATATATATATATATATATATATATATATATATATATATATATATATATATATATATATATATATATATATATATATATATATATATATATATATATATATATATATAAATTACATAGTTTATATATGTATATATATAAAATATGTAATTAATAAGGACTATGTATTAATTTAATAACAGTGCAAAGATTGGCGTAATTATTTTGCTCGTAAAGTTAACCATTTTGATGAAAGGTGGCATCGATGTTGAATATATTGTTGTACTTTGCAAGTAGAAAACATCGAGAAAGTTAGGAAATTCGTAATTAGTCGATATTTAATTGATGGAGCGCGAGTACAAAACCTGTATTTACAACAGCACAATTATATAATTTTAGATTCGAGCTTTTCTAACGGAAAAGGTAATGGGATGTTGTGGGTGTTAATGATATGTCATCAAGCGATATCATGGTACATAGCGTGTAAATGACTTGTCACAAATTAATTATTGCCAATAATTTTTGCAATTGCTCAAGGGAAAAAAAACAAAACTTATTAATCTACTCTTAAAAAAGACATGTTAAATTGATACTCGCAAGTATTGTTGCCTCTTTTCCGCAATACTGATTGATTATCTCGACACTGTGCTGTGCATTACTTTATATCAATAAAAGCCTGTCATGACTGAGCTGCATATTTGACAATACAAATACTAAATATGTGTATAATTTTGATTTAATTAATTTTGAAAAAAACGGGTAACTAGAGTTAACATTAAGTAATTTTATAAATATATTTGTGTGTATGTGTAAAAAAAATTATTTAATGCTGTTAATAATTAAAATTTCATGTTTTTCGATTCAAGAGAACACGGTTAAAACTATAGGAAAATATAATAATTATAATAGAATAGATCTCCGCGTTTTGGAAATCATAATTTTTCGTACGTCGTAGAAAAACACATCTAAGTATTAGGATAAGTAGATTTTTTCGCATTTCCGGCTTTTTAATTAGAATTCTATGTAGCACGCCAAGAAATATAAAAAAAATTCTTAACTTTTACTCTTAATTTTTACACTCTAACCAATATTGCAAGAGATATCTTGATTTTTCGTATAATATTTTGCAAAAACCTGACAGTATATCTATTACCGGGCGATCATATGACCGTGAAAAAATTAATGCTGCTAATGATTAAAACTCTATAAAAAATAAAAGATTACAAAACTATAGGACAAAACTATAGGAAAATATAATAGAATAGACTTCTGTTTCTCAGAAATCGATTTTTTGTATATCATATCATGTATCAAGATATTTCTAAGTCCCGAGAGGGGTACAAAAATATTTGGAGCCCCTTTTCTCTCTATTCTCTCGGTTACTGTGTCTTTTGCTTTCATTTTATTTCAAAATAGTAATAAATATATATATCAGCGTTTTCGAGTTTGATCGCTTTGAGAGCAATTAAATCCAATTTGCCATAAATATATATTTGACCAAAAATATATTTAAGAGGATCTGATTAATATAAATATATAATACATTAATAATATAAATTGATAATCTACCGCGACCAAAAAAATCATCAATAAATTTGATTATGTCTCTCTCAATTAAAAGAGAAAGAATTTTTAGAACATTTTTAAAGAAAATGTCCGATGCGCAGGAGACGCGCGGCGCGAGGCGTGAAAAGATAGATGAAGTTTCGATGTTACCCAACGATTAAATCAGAAGATAAATCACGGTTTAAATTTCGCGAATGTACACGATGAATAAACTATAAAAATATTTCAACATTCGGAGCGCATTCCATAATTTGTAATTATAATGTGCGTGAGGAATCGAACGTACATTATAATAAAATCTATATAGAATCTAATGGCCGATTTTTCAAATGCGCGATTTTATACGAATTTCGCGATCAAATATATCTTGTTTCGGACAATTGCGAAACAGGATAAAATAAACTTTATATTTCTTAAAATAATCACGTTATCGCCGCGTTTAATGGAGGATAACTGACCTAACGATTAGACCAGATCAAGATTCCTCTGCCGAGTGACACACTGGTTAATATATGACAGAGAGAAGAACAATCCTAAAAGTGGAAAGCGACTACAACTTGTCTTATTTCTATGTCGGGTCCTATGGAATCGATCCACAAAGGAAAGTTAAGTGATTCATTAAACGTCAAAAGTCCCGCTACAGGAAAGAACGAATCCCCGATCTTCCTGATTGCTCCCGATAGCAGTGATTTTGGCAGCGAATTAACGACTGTTACCGTCGTCATCATCTTCAATATATGAGATAAAAATTCGCGTAAAAAAACATATTCTTCCACTATTAAAAAAATATTCCTTTTTATTAAAAAACAACTGGATATAATGATTTTTATGTATACGTGGTTACAATTGAGTATATTTTTAAAAAATGAAATACATGCGCTTTTATCATTGCTTGGTTAAATATGTGAGTACAAATAAGTTTAGGGTACCAAGTGTGCTCGAGACAAATTAAACCCGATAACAGCAAGATTTAAAAGAAATTCAATTCAAATATTTAGCAA
>NW_021853570.1:998626-999627 GCF_003651465.1 Formica exsecta
GAATCGAACTTATTTCGTGAACAATTGCGAAACAGGATAAAATAAACTTTATATTTCTTAAAATAATCACGTTATCGCCGCGTTTAATGGAGGATAACTGACCAAACGATTAGACCAGATCAGGATCCCTCTGCCGAGTAAAACACTGGTTAATATCTGACAGAGAGAAGAATGATCCTAAAAGTGGAAAGCGACTACAACTTGTATTATTTCTATATCGGGTTCTATGGAATCGATCCACAAAGGAAAGTTAAGTGATTCATTAAACGTCAAAAGTCCCGCTACAGAAAGGAACGAAACTCCGATCTTCCTGATTGCTCCCGATAGCAGTGATTTCGGCAGCGAATTAACGACTGTTACCGTCGTCATCATCTTCAATATATGAGATAAAAATTCGCGTAAAAAAACATATTCTTCCACTATTAAAAAAATATTCCTTTTTATTAAAAAACAACTGGATATAATGATTTTTATGTATACGTGGTTACAATTGAGTATATTTTTAAAAAATGAAATACATGCGCTTTTATTATTGCTTGGTTAAATATGTGAGTACAAATAAGTTTAGGGTACCAAGTGTGCTCGAGACAAATTAAACCCGATAACAGCAAGATTAAAAAAAAATTCAATTCAAATATTTAACAACATCAAATGAAAAATTACCAATCAATTAATTATTTTATAACATTTCAATTAAAATATCAATAAATTAATTTGCCAATATCTTACTGATATCGGAGTACCCATTCAATTTGTCTCGAATTTTTTAATTACTCACATATTTTACATTACATTCATGCATTCGCGCGATAATATTAAATATAATATAAAAAAGAGTTTTGGCAAATATATCACACAATTTGCGCATGTATTTTATTATATGTATATATACACTCGTTTATAAACTAATCTTAATATCCTAAAATAATGGGACGTCCAGTGCCTGCAAATGGTTTTCTAAAAGAGACCAAAAATTAAATGAATTCAAAATTAATTAATAA
>NW_021853570.1:1010026-1013102 GCF_003651465.1 Formica exsecta
CAAAATATCAATAAATTAATTTGCCGATATCTTACTGATATCGGAGTACCCATTCAATTTGTCTCGAATTTTTTAATTACTCACATATTTTATATTACATTCATGCATTCGCGCGATATAATATTAAATATAATATAAAAAAGAGTTTTGTCAAATATATCACACAATTTGCGCATGTATTTTATTATATGTATATATATACTCGTTTATAAACTAATCTTAATATCCTAAAATGGTGGAACGTCCAGTGCCTGCAAATGGTTTTCTAAAAGAGACCAAAAATTAAATGAATTCAAAATTAATTAATAAAATATACTCGTTTGTAACCACATTTTTTTATCAAAAAAGTTTGCAAAAACTAATTGTAATTTAAATTTATGTACTTCAAAAAAAATTAAATTTATTCATTATATCTATATTCAATCTATTATGAAGTTTTCATCATTAAGAGATAATATTGATATTAATATGAATAATGATGGAAGAACATTCTTAACAAAAAAAGAAGCAAATATGTCTTCTCTCAAAGTATACTATTTAATAAATTTTTCTCGTGATTCGATTTCAAAGTGTCTGGTGATCGTCGTTAAATCACTGCCAAAAACATCGCTTCCAGGAACCGCCAAGAAAATCTGGATTTAATTCCAACTCTGTAACGGAAACTTTCAATTTTTAACGAGACACCGAACTAAGCGTCGCGGATAGATCACACAAAAACCGACGAGAAATAACTCTCCACGATGAAGATCATTTCGATTCTCCGCCAGTACAAACCGCGCATTTGCTAGCGTCCACCTGACATGAGGAACAGCGATAAGGCTTCTTCGTCAAGATAGCGATCACATCCAAAAACATGAAAAGAACGCAATATCTGCAATATTATTTATAAAATCATTCAGCGAATATTTAAAGCGACGCGAAATTCGTAAAATGGGCCTAATCAAAAACGATAATCAAAGAAAATTATTTTGTTTCACAGATTTTTTAATCTCCGCGCGTAATCAATAATGTTTAATCTCAAAAACTTCCTAATATTTTAATTATATTTGTATTTTTGCAATATCAAAGGCGCGATCAACAAATTTTGCGAGTAAAAAGCTAATATTCAATCGTTGGCTTAACATCGAGTCTTGATATACTTATTTAATTATTTTTATATTATGTAGAAGAGAGGGAGAATTTTAGCGATATTTGCGATCACAAAATTTTTAAATAAAAGTTTCTCGATTTTATTAATAATCTTTTAATATGAGAAAAATAAGCTATATTAAATTTTTAAATAATTTTACAATATATATATTATTTGCAATTACAAAATTTTTAAATAAAAGTTTCTGGGTTTTATTGATAATCTTTTGGTATAAGAAAAGCTATATTGAATTTTTGAATAATTTTACAATATAAATATAAAAACGTTGAAATTTAATATTTATCAAATATGTTAATTCAACGAATTTTGTGTTATTGTACGTATTCTTTCAATTTCGTATAATTTACAAAAGATTTTTTTTTTACAATAGATTATAATAAATTATTATAATAAATTATTACAATTTATATAGATATAATTGCACAGAAAATATAAGAAAATTATGGAAAATATATAACATTATAAGTACAATTTACATATATAATTACAATTTATAGATACAATTTAATAATTGATGCTATCAGCATCTAATATTCTCAATATAAGAAATTGTAAAACTTTTGTTATTTGATTATTATGATATATATTTGATAAAGATTCAAATAAATCGGAAATAAAAATGCTAAAAATTATTTAGTTTGAATTACTTTTTTTGAATATTACAAATTATTAGATACTGATGACATTCACATTTGAATTAAAAATTATATAACCAAAAAAAAGCAAATATGTCTTCTCTCAAAGTATACTATTTAATGAATTTTTCTCGTGATTCGATTTCAAAGTGTCTGGTGATCGTCGTTAAATCACTGCCAAAAACATCGCTTCCAGGAACCGCCAAGAAAATCTGGATTTAATTCCAACTCTGTAACGGAAACTTTCAATTTTTAACGAGACACCGAACTAAGCGTCGCGGATAGATCACACAAAAACCGACGAGAAATAACTCTCCACGATGAAGATCATTTCGATTCTCCGCCAGTACAAACCGCGCATTTGCTAGCGTCCACCTGACATGAGGAACAGCGATAAGGCCTCTTCGTCAAGGTAGCGATCTCATCCAAAAACATGGAAAAAACGCAATGTTTGCAATCTTATTTATAAAATCGTTCAGTGAATATTTAAAGCGACGCGAAATTCGTAAAATTCGCCTAATTAAAAACGATAATCAAAGTAAATTATTTTGTTTCGCAGATTTTTTCATCTCCGCGCGTGATCAATAATATTTAATCTTAAAAACTTTCCAATATTTCAAATATACTTGTATTTTTGCAATATCAAAAGCGCGATCAACAAATTTCGCGAGTAAGAAGCTAATATTTAATCGTAGTTTAACATCGAATCTTGATATACTTATTTATTAATCTTTATATTATGTAGAAGAGAGATAGAATTTTAGCGATATTTGCAGTTACAAAATTTTTAAATAAAAGTTTTTGGATTTTATTGATGATCTTTTGGTATGAGAAAAGTAAGCTATATTAAATTTTTGAATAATTTTACAATATATAAAAATGTTGAAATTTAATATTTATCGAATATGTTAATTCAACGAATTTTGCGTTATTGTACGCATTCTTCCAGTTTCGCATAATTTACAATAGATTGTTTTTTACAATAGATTACAATAAATTATTATAATAAATTATTACAATTTATATAGATATAATTGCACAGAAAATATAAGAAAATTATGGAAAATATATAACATTATAAGTACAATTTACATATATAATTACAATTTATAGATACAATTTAATAATTGATGCTATCAGCATCTAATATTCTCAATATAAGAAATTGTAAAACTTTTGTTATTTGATTATTATGATATATATTTGATAAAGATTCAAATAAATCGGAAATAAAAATACTAAAAATTATTTAGTTTGAATTACTTTTTTTGAATATTACAAATTATTAGGT
>NW_021853570.1:1013213-1014756 GCF_003651465.1 Formica exsecta
TTTATATTTATCAAATATGTTAATTCAACGAATTTTGTGTTATTGTACGTATTCTTTCAATTTCGTATAATTTACAAAAGATTTTTTTTTTACAATAGATTATAATAAATTATTATAATAAATTATTACAATTTATATAGATATAATTGCACAGAAAATATAAGAAAATTATGGAAAATATATAACATTATAAGTACAATTTACATATATAATTACAATTTATAGATACAATTTAATAATTGATGCTATCAGCATCTAATATTCTCAATATAAGAAATTGTAAAACTTTTGTTATTTGATTATTATGATATATATTTGATAAAGATTCAAATAAATCGGAAATAAAAATACTAAAAATTATTTAGTTTTAATTACTTTTTTTGAATATTACAAATTATTAGGTACTGATAACATTCACATTTGAATTTAAAATTACATAACTTTGAACGCGAGTAAGAAGCTAATATTTAATCGTAGTTTAACATCGAATCTTGATATACTTATTTATTAATCTTTATATTATGTAGAAGAGAGATAGAATTTTAGCGATATTTGCAGTTACAAAATTTTTAAATAAAAGTTTTTGGATTTTATTGATATGTTAAAGCTAAGACATATGTTACATATAACATAATGCAACTTAAATGTATTTTATACATTTAAGGTACATTTTCACATTTTTCATAATTAAATTTAATTTTTAATTTTTACCTATAATTTTTTTCATAATTGATTTATTCATCTCTCCAATATTTTAATAATCTGAATATTCTTTTAATTTCTAATAGCATTTAATAATTCCTAATTAGTATTCCTTAAGAATCTTAAGGAATTAAATGACTATCTATCTTAAATTAGGATAGTTCTAATAGTCTTAACAACCTTATTTTTGTTGGATAAGCCAACGGGAATCTGGGATCACCTAAATTTTGGGGAGTGTATCCTAATCGCGTGCCCTACTCACGTGCCCTACTCGCGTGTCCTAATCGTGTACCGTACTCGGGTACCCTACTCGCGTACCCTACTCGCGTGCCCTAATAGAAGTGCGTATGTTGCTTCCGTTGGGCCAGTTGGACCTACCTTTCGTTGATCCTGGCCATATTTATTCTGGCTACATCTAGCCAGAGATGTAATATTCACCTCTATCGGAGGTCATGTAAAGGAAAAAAATTTCTTCCGTTGCCGGCTAATTATTATCGCCGGTGCATGAGCGTAATTTCACGCTCGTTTACGGTCGTGAGACATTATGACCGTTTGCCATAATGTCTCACGACCTTTGTTTTAATATAACTTTACTTTAACTAATATAATGCCAAGTTATCTTTAAATTAGATCTGTAATGTTTTGATATTTAAAAAATCTATTAAAAGTTATTTGATTTAATCTATTCTAGCCCATTCATTTTGAGGCAACGTATCTATTTACAATCTACAATCTACATTTGCATCTACAATATCTACAGATCCGTTAACTCAAAATAAAACAAAATTCATCACTCACCGGCACTGATGCGCAACAGCGGAGTTGTTGGTCTTGAGGCTAC
>NW_021853570.1:1015358-1068653 GCF_003651465.1 Formica exsecta
AATAAAGTTCATCACTCACCGGCACTGATGCGCAACAGCGGAGTTGTTGGTCTTGAGGCTACGTTGTCTGTAACATACAAATATAAAGCTCAAATTATAGCAACGTTCAAAATATAATTAATATTTTGTGCGGAATATTTTATATCCGATGCGAATAATACTAAGAAGCTCTATATAAATATGGAACAATTTTATAAATTATAAAAAGACTTTTTTTCACATAGAAACTTTTATAGGATTTATACAAAAGTCTTTTTTTCTAATTTTCTTTTGATTAATTCATTCAAATAAGGAGACTGAATTGATATGTGTACGCGATTTTTAACAACCGATATACAAATAATAAATACTCACCCTTGGGTTGCTCCGCCGGTGCAGGATGCCTCTCCTAAGCCGCCTCCTCCTCTCAGGATGTCAGGGTCACTACGTTGATCTGTAACATACAAATAGAAGATCCAAATTATAGCGGCGCTCAAAATAATTAATATTTCAATAAATTTGTTAGGCATTGAATTTTATATTTGATGTATATAATAAGCAGATTAATAAAATAATTTTATATATTTTGAAAAGAACACTACTAATAACTCTAATAATTACATATAAAAGCTGTAATCTAAAAGTAGAAACTTTTACATCAACATTCCCGCACTTTCGAATTTCGGCACGATCGAACCACGCTTCACGTGAGAATCACACTTCGAGTCGACAAGTCGGGAATTCACCGATTACTTCGAGCAAAGGTTAAGCGGAAGCGGAAGAAGACGAAATCGATTGATGGAATCGACTCTAATTCTCTTTTGTTTAAATGATATAAAAATAAAATCAAAATAAAAAATCAGATTATGTAATTAATTGCTTAATTTAAATTGCACGTACAATTAATAAATAATTAATATAAAATACAAGTTTATATAATCGCACGGTGATAAATATATTATCAGGTTTTTGCAAAATGTCATACGAAAAGTCGCGATACTTTTCTCAATATTAGTTTTAGCGAATAATGTTAAAAGTGTCTTTTATATCGCGTTGAATTACATTCAGAATTTTAATTATAAGCAGAATTGTAATTATAAAGCAGAAAATGCGAGAAACTCTAGTTTTCTCGGAAGATAGATATGTATTTATGCGACATTGTTACGTGAAATTGTGATTTTCGAAACGCGGAGGTCTATTTTATTATATTTTCCTATAGTTTTAACCGTGTTATTTCGATTTAGAAGGATCGATGAAATAAGGAAAGAACAATATATTTATCTTGATAAATAATATAAATGTTAAATAATTTATAAATTACTTACCGGATATTGTAGGTGCGTTCGTTGCCCCCAAACTTTCTTTCCCTCTCTTGCTCTTATTTGCTGTTTTCTTATAGCACTCACATTTATTCGCGAAAATACAATTAATTATACGAAAATATGATTAGTCGTATACACAACGATCGCAAGACTTTGCACGGCACTTCCGATCGTGGAACAATATGTAAAAGATAATATTGCTCGAGTATCGCCGTGCGACTGATAACACATAGGAAAAGAATTTTAGCGTCTCGCTCTACTACAGTTTTATTCAAGTGTCTCCGTATGAATCATAACAACACCGTGATATGTAAACAATGTTTATGCCGCCAAGACCGAATATCATGTTAGGTATTGTCCTAATCCGTTGCCGAAATATTTTACGTACTATAAAATATATATGCGAAATATTAAATTATATAAGTATTTTATTATAGATCAATTATTTATTAAATGATTAATGTATCACGGAATTTATCGTTATATTAATTATTCGACTTTGCGATTCAATCGATGGGTTTTACAGCACGTTCTTAATCCAAATTATATCTATCAGATCTAAATAGATCGTCGAAAAGTCAAATCAATCACACGAGATACGCACTTTATTATTGTCGCGATACAGTTTTATATCGTTTATCAAAAGCTAATGAATTGTTAATTGTAATAATTAAAATAATAGCAATTATGTATCGATAAAAGTCGCGATCACGTTTAGAAAAGGAATTTGACAAGAAATGAAACGTTTCGCACTATTACTTTACTGCTCGAGTGTCGTCGTGCGAATAATAACAAAGCCGAAGCACATAAATATTAGCGCGCTATTGTTTACGCCGCCGAGATCGAATACCATCGTTATTGATAATTCGGTGCCGAAATATTTTACGTACTATGACGTATATATAAGCGGAATATTAAATTATAAAAATGTTTTAAATTATAGATCATTTATTTAATAAAAGATTAATATATCACGGAGCTTATCGTTATGTTAATTACTCGGACGTGCGATTCGACTATTTTATTGTGCGTTCTCAATCCAAATCATTTAAATCATCGAAAAATCAAACAAAAAAGGATCGAACAAAATATAATTAAACTTTAAATATTTTTAAGAGATAGTTATTGCTTATATATATATATATATATATATATATATCGCCAAAATCATGCGCCACTCGTAAGAACAATGCTAGCTCTATTGTTGAATTATTTATTTTTATTTCTTATTTTTAAAAGTTAATTAATCGTTGATTATAATAATCATAGCGAGTTATATTTTAATATTTGTCACGATCGCGTTTAGAAAAAATATTTTACGTACTATAAAATATATATGCGAAATATTAAATTATATAAGTATTTTATTATAGATCAATTATTTATTAAATGATTAATGTATCACGGAATTTATCGTTATATTAATTATTCGACTTTGCGATTCAATCGATGGGTTTTACAGCACGTTCTTAATCCAAATTATATCTATCAGATCTAAATAGATCGTCGAAAAGTCAAATGATATAGCATCGTGGACAAAATATATTTAACTCTATGTGTTGTTAAAAAAATAATTATTGTTCGTAAAGATCGTAACGACGCGATAATTTATTATTTTAGAGATTCTTGTCATTACGATTAAAATAAAACTTGAAATATTTTATATATGTGTTATATTGCATGATAATATCGAATGAATCGCACTATTGAGAAAATGAAAAAAAGAACAAGCAATATGTATATCTTAAAAATAATACAAATGATAATCAAATTTATAAATTACTCATCGTATATCGTTGTTCCGTACGTCGCCCGATGCTGCTTCAAATCTTTTTCTTCTCTTTTGTTCGTCTTTTGCTGCTTCCTCGTGTCATTTACACTCACTCACGAAAACACGATTAATTATGGTTAGTCGTATAAGTAGCGATCGCGAAATACTTTGCACGGCACTCCCCAATCGCACGAGACATACACTTTATTATATCGTAAGAGAGAACACGAAAATTAACAAGAAATTAATATATCACGGGACTTATCGTTATGTTAATTATTTAGACTCGATTGTCGTTCCAAAACTTTTTTGAGCGTTTCTGACTGATTCCGGGCCGATCATCGAGTAAAATTTTCCTCGGAGAGGAAATTTTACACCGTTTTGGAACGTAGTTAATATTTACGTCGCTAAGGCCAAATACCATGTTATTGATAATTTGCTGCCGAAATATTTTCCGTATTATGACGTATATATAAACGGAATATCATATTATACAAATATTTCAAATTATAGATCATTTATTTAATAAACGATTAATATATCACGGAGTTTATCGTTATGTTAATTACTCAGACCTGCGATTTAACTATTTTATTGCGCGTTCTCAATCCAAATCTTATTTAAATCGTCGAAAAGTCAAACGATAAAGCATCAGACGAAATATAATTAAACTTTAAGTATTTTTAAAGAAATATTTCTTGCTTATAAAGGGAGAGAAAGATCGCGACAAATCAATAATTTATAATTTTAATTTCTGTCACTCCGATTCTTGATTATATGTGTATACATCACGCGCGAAATACGCGCCTCGAGATATATCGTTGCGATGTAATTACGTATTATTTAACAATAAGATATGTAAAGATAATTAATTATTTATTATATCAAATTATTTTCCGATATTTGTCGTGATCCCGTTTAGAAAAGGAATTCGACGGAGCGTCTCATACCACTACTTTACTGCTCGAGCGTCGCTGTATGAATGATAACAAAACCGTAAGCCGTAACACGTTAACAATAGCGCGCTAATGTTTACGTCGCCAAGGCCGACTACCATGTTATTGATAATTCGCAGCCAAAAATATTTTGCGTGCTATGACGTATATACAAACGGAATATTAAATTATACAAATATTTTAAATTATAGATTATTTATTTAACAAGAAATTAATATATCACGGGACTTATCGTTATGTTAATTATTTAGACTCGATTGCCGTTCCGAAACTTTTTTGAGCGTTTCTGACTGATTCCGGGCCGATCATCGAGTAAAATTTTCCTCGGAGAGGAAATTTTACACCGTTTTGGAACGTAGCCTAAATATTGAAACATGTTTTTTAGTTGTTAGTTTTATTTAAGAGATAATCTTCAATTAACATGTTTTAAATTTTATTACTGCTTTTTTATCTAGAAAAATAATTAAACTAATTTTGAGATATTTTAACAATATTAATCGCTTATTAATAATAATTATCTTTTTTTTCCTTATTTGTATTATCGTATTATCAACTAATGCGTATCCTTTTCTTTCTCTTTCTTTGATGAAATTCACTTTCATTGCCTTTAACGACCACATCGAGTTTTCAAACGTCGTTTCTTCTTGCGTTCGATTTGAATTCCAAGCTATTCATGCATACATGACACGCCCACGCACGTGCACGAATTCTTTAACAATATATGCGCGACTGTCTTTCCTCGCTCCTGTCTATGTATGTATAACAATGCGAAAAAGGCTCGCCTTCGGTGAACCCACCACGTGTGAATGTACGAGGTGATTCATATCTCAAATATTAAAAACACATAATCTCTCTGCGAGACAGAGAAAGAACTATGTTGCTTTATTTAATCACCATTTTAATTTTAAGATATTATTTAATCTCAAAGATCATAAATGAATTTATAGTCTAAGCTTTGTTTATATATTTTCTGCAAATAAAATATGTTTAAAAAAATGTTCATAAAATGTTATATTATTCTTATTTATAAATATTATTATATATATAATATATTTGACAAATTTTTACAATGATAATGTACTAATTAAAATGTCACATCTATCTGAAAAATATTCTCTCTTATTGTCTCTCTTCTTTTCTGACGAGAAATAAATATTAGTTATTGTTAAAAAATGTTCATTAAAAAAATAATATAAAAAATCTACTTTTATATAAAATTATGATTTCCAAGATAAAATGTATATTTTTATTGTCTATCATATATTTTTAAATAAATGATTAATCCTTTTTTAGAAAACTATAAATTAAATTGTGTATAACAAATGCACGCAAAAGTTCTTTTTAGTCTCTTTTTATATAATTAATAAAACAAAATTTATTGCGAGAACATTCAAGTATATCTTTCTAATTTTTTGTTACATTTACACAAGAACGTGCAACATAAGTCAGATAATGCGCTACTGTTTCCATAATTATTTCATATTCCATAGGTCGTTTTATTCACTCGTGTGCATCGACCTGTCAGTAAATGATTCTGCTATTTCTACAAAGCTAATAAAAGTCTATTCGGTATTTCTCGCCCTGCAAACAACTGCTTTCGTACCATCTGATTATTGCAATAGACAAGATCAATGATTGGCAGAAAATTGAAATTATTTCGTTATTTCACACATAATAAAAATTATTATATTTAGCCACATTATACATAAAATAATATAAAGTGAGGTAATTTTTATCAAAGATAAAAAATATAATAAATTTTTAATAAAATCACCAATTGTGCATCAAACATGTTAAAATATTTATAATTTATTTTGCATAAAACAAATGTTATATTTTTCCCCTCAGAGAACCAAGCCAAGAAACGACGCTTTGTTAAGTACGAGCGGAAGGAAGCAGTGAAAGAGAGTAAAGAGAAAAAAAGAGAAGGAAATACGAAGAATTTGAAAGTCTTCGTCTTTCCTTCTTCAAACATAGCCGAGCACGAAAGCGAAGTGGAAGAACGAAAGGAAGACGAGAGAATTATTAACGCATACGGCGTTGTTCACCGGTGTGCATCGAAGTGTCCGCCGAAGCACTAGCTTTCCTTCCCCCCGATATCCCTCTCATCTCCCTTTCTTTGACGATTCCTAACGACGAAACATAAGGCGTTACATCGTGAATTCCTGCAGATCTTGTTGTCCTGTCCGGTTGAATGCAAGAACTCATTGCCGGAAGGAACAACACGGTCGAGGGCAACGCGAGCAATTAACGCATTTACATAATAAGTGCTTCTATTTGACGTAATCGAAAAAGAGCTATGTTCGAGATTTATCCATTCTTAAATTTATGATTAATTTTTTGGCTGCAAAAATCTTATATGCATAATAGAATTAAAAATTTTGTAACAAAGTATATTTTTAAGTAAATAATCAATTAAAACGTCTTATTGCTATAATTTATAATATCATTATTTTATATCGCTTTATATTATAATATGAAGATATAGTAAGTTTGAATAAAATCTAGTGTTTTTATGTCTTTATTTCATTCGCTAGAGAGAAGTTTTGGAGAAAACAATTTTACATGCTATGCAGTCAAAAATTTAACTCACGCACGTGCGATTTAAATATTAATTTTTTCACATTTAATAATTAATCTTATTGTATAAGAGAATTACGTGTGGGAATCTCGCGACCGATCTCTCGTGTCTATTTCTAAATTATTAATTGTTTCATGACTACAGATAAATTTAATTTAAATTTAATAAAATATGAATTTAGCAGGAATATTAAATGACTTTTTAATTTACTAATATGTGTGCATTTTTGTAAACAATAAAATAATAAATGTCTATTCGGATATTTATTTAATATATCCTAGAATATTTTAGAAAACCTCTCGTCTAAATATGTATTATTCCTCTACACTAGCAAAAGAATCAAACTGATTGTAATAAACGTTGATATCAGCTCTCTCATGCGGGTAGATAAGCAGGTACCAATACACCTGGCTCCAGACTTCCCTCATTCCATCAGGTGCATCCATCGAGCGAGGTGCTGCCACCTGAGCAGGTACACTCGCAGGTATAAAGATAGACAGATACACACACACAAATACATACAACACACACATACAGCAGCAACCCGCGAAAAGAAGCGAGTCCATGGAAAGAGGGTTGTCGGTCGTTCCTCTCCCACTTTTCCCTCTTGTCAACCGGTAGAGGGGCCTCGATGCGCAGGCGCAAAGACCCATGGGTCCTTTGCACCGAGAGCGAACGGTCGGGGCCGGACTACAGAGACCCAAAGTCCGTTTCTATCATAAGGGAAGAACGTGCTGGTCTCATCGGCGTCTCCGAGCTATACGTGATTTTTGTTGTAAGCTGGGCTTTCTTGTGAGTTTTCGTTTCGATTTTCCATTCTTTTTTCTTTTTATCACATTTTGATCGCGAGTGAAACGTGCGGAAATTTTGGAATTTCAACAGACGTCGCATAAATTACCAGTGACGAGAGAGATTACTCATTTACCGGTGTACACTGTGCCATGGGGATCTAGGAACGGTCAGGGTAAGTTACCCAAAAGAGATTCTTTTCTCTTGACCTTAAAGAGCATAGATGCTATTATACATAATTTTTAAGAAACTTAATTTCTTTCAAAAGAATACGCTTTAATTAAGCTAAATTATATTTGACACACTTAAGTAAGGGACAGAAAAAGAAGGAATGAATAAATCTTATAAATTTTAAATATATTGTTATTTTTTTTTCTTAATGTGCTCCTTAAAATTGAGAAAATAATATTGAGTTTACAAAAGCGATGGTAATATTATATATCGAATAAATATAAAATTGAAACACAAAAATATTAAAAATGTTTGATTTGACTTTCAAGAGAAATTTTATGTACTCTTTACGAGGTTGCGAGAATTAATAAATGCAGACTCTAATAAGTTAGAATAACTTTAAATTACATAACAAATCCATTAAAATAATTATAAATTGCCTATAGCTATGGCATTTTTATGACATACGTCTGTCGATGCCATTCACTTTTTATGGAGAGTGGGCTGACGAAATAGGATGTCGAAAGACGAGTATGCTAAAATGTTAGCTATTGATTTATGTAATGATTAATAGAGAATCTGTATAAATTTGTTTACGAAACTTACCTATATATAAAATGAAAAATTCTTCTCCAAATATTTTCATTTTAAAGGCAACGTTGAGCTTATCTCTTCATTTAAGTTACCGTCTAAAGTTAATCGCAAGAATATAATGATTTTCGCGTAATTGCCATCCTGCGAAATAACATTTACATTAATATTTCCCCGACACGCGAAAGCGCAGCGCGATTCCCGTCTTGCAGCAGTGGTAGATAACCAAGCGGAGCACTGACCGGTGATTTGAATGCGCAGAGCAGTGGCGAGAGCTTACGATTCATAAACACTCTTTATCTGCTACCCGGTAGCAGAAATACAATACACACACACGATCATAAACATTGTCACAATTCTTAGATATGTTCGCTTTACGATGTTTATACATACGCCATATTTACAATCAATAATAATCTGCCATGATTTTTCTGACAAAAATATTGTTTTGGATCTAAACTTTTATATCAAAAACATAAAGAATAGAAATTAAATTTTTATTTTTACATTTCACAAAAATCAAATAATAAATTAATAAAATTATAAATTGTCTACCTCATCGTGGCCCTGCCATTTCTCGCCTGATGCTTCTCTGGACCTTCTCTTCCTTTTTTTTTTTTCTTGTTGGTTCTTTATTGCTCCTTCATGGTACTCACACGATACTCACTCGCAAAAACGTGATTAATTAATTGCGTATGTACTAATTCTCAGAATACGCATAACATTTTAGTTAATATTCCAAACACTGATCGCACACGATGTGCATTTTAGTTTATATTGTACCGGAAAAATTGCCGTTACACGAAGCTATCATCCGTTGGTGATTATTCGTGCGGGCGAGACTCGAACGAGACGGCATGTGTCGTATGATATCTCTTGAAACGCACTTACTCTTTAGAATTATTACAAATAGTGAATATTAACCCGCGTAATTAATTAGTTTATATGATTTATTATTCGCTCAAAATCGATCTTCGTAAAGCGATGGCACATTCTTGCATTCTGCAGATATCCATCTTTAATTTTAACGTGTATACCTATTCATTTGTATTATGTAATGAGAGATAATAAAATTGCGAAATATAAAATTATCGAATGAATCAAATAAAATGCTATTCATTAGCAAGCATTGTGAGAATAGCATTGTGTGAATTCGACCGCGAGATTTTTTAGTGCCGAGCAAAGCTCGTAGCTTCATGTAACCATGATTTTTGCATTGCAATATAAAGTGCGTGTTGTTGTCGGGAGTGCTAAGTAAAGTATTGATAATTAGTGCGCGTACAATGGTTATTATCCGTATTTTCGTGAATGAATATCGTGTGCTAGGAGATGAAAAAGCAGCAAAGAACACAAACAGAAGAAAAGAAAACGCGGAAAAGCATTAACGACGACGCTATTAGAGGCTATTATGAAATGAGTGATTTATAATATTGTTAATTTATTACTTTTTATTTGTGGGAAAAAATTTATAAAAATTATAAAAAATTCTACTTCTTATATTGTAAAAAAAAATCATGACGTCTAGAAAATCGCTACGACCGCCGAACACAACCTCATTCAAACCACCATAAAACGTAAACTAAAAACGATAGCGTCATGCTCGTGGTGTGAGAAAATTGCTAAAGAATCCCACTACACAATGCCACAAAGCAGATGGCCCCACGTCATCGCATTCGAGCGCTTTTTTTTTTAATTCGTTTTCTTTATGGACAGCCCTTGTATAATACAATACTTAATAAAGCATCTTTAATATTAATCGAATAAAATCGTTCAGCTATTCTGTGCGTGATTTATAATCGGCAGATGGTTAGAATATTTGAAATTGTGAGTCCAAGCATGTCCGAGAAGGGAAGATTAGAGCGAGCAGAGACGAATGAATGGACGGACGAACGTACCTACGTACGTGTACGTTGTCGGAGATCAAATCATGTTAGTCTAATGTTGAGAACGAATATGCTCGTACGTGGGTGGTTATATCCATGCTGGAATCTCGACTTGAGCATATCCCGTGATTCCTTGCGCCACGAAAGGATTCCCGCAGGAATTTAACATTTCACGAATAAGAGAGAGAATACAAATCTCGCACTATTAATTAAAAAAATAATAAAGAATAATCAATTACCTAGGTTAATAATTAATTTAGCTGCGTTATGAGCTAAAATGATTGTAATTTCAACATTTTGCCAAATGCAAACGACGAAAAAAATGGAGTTTTAAGCATGATTACATTTTTTAATTCTTTTAATATGATAATATAAAACTGTGAAGTAAGATATAAATTTGTGGCGTTTTTGTGATAACAAAAAAAAAAATTTGTTCTTTCTAATAGAGAAAAGTTAATACCTTTGAGATTTTAATTATTTCTTATAATATGTATAGAATAGAATCATTAATTTATTTATCGACAAGAAATAAATTAATAGTATGAAAGTTTTTTTTCATGAAAAATTTATCTCAAACATATTAGTGACAATATATTATTTTCATCACAATGTGATGTCACTGAGGGGTAATCTACCGACGCGAAGAGTTTAAGTAATCTTTCTCCTTTTCCTCTCTTCCCCTTCTCTCTCTCTCTCTCTCTCTTATAAAATCCACGTAAACAGGACGCAGAAAATAAACGTCATGCTGAACAGATCGACGATCGTGCGAACTACGGGCGCGCGATTAATCTCCATTTCGCGCAATTTCTTACATCGCAATTCCATTATCCCCCCTTCGGGGTATCAAAATGCAAAGTGAGCGAGAAGACGGAATTAATCACTCGATAAAAGCACGCGACGAAGTAGAATTCGAGGTTCACCGCGTCGAGGAGAGACGGGCGAGCCGCGGCTTCTCAAAGTGAACCGCAGGTCTCGATCGCTTTCCACGTGTATTTTGCATATGTGGTCTCTGTCTGGTTACGGACCGCACGATCGGAGACCGCTCACGAGACACGACCATGGAGAGATTCGGAACCCCGTCTCGAAGGAGGACCATCTCTGTATTTGTGCAGGATTCGTGTATGTAAATGTGCTTATGTATATACCGCGTACGCATATACGTGCGAGAGAGAGAATGTGCGTTGTCACAAAATGTAGTCGAACCGGCTGCAAACGATGCACATCCCGGAGCCGTGCCCCGGAACTCCGCGGCCGGGCTCTGACGAATTTCTTCCTCCTGGATCGCGTTCGCGTTACGGTTGTAAAGCGCATGCCATGGTAAAAGTTTTATACCTCGCGGTTACGGAGACTTTGCGGGCTTTCTTCGTAATCGAAAGCAGTGAGCGTTTTTTTCCGGTACGACTCGATGTATTAATATTAGATTAAGCGAAATGAAATTGCCAGGTTTTTGATTCTCGAGGAAACGAGATCGAACATGCGCGGATACAAGATAAACGATGTAATTAAATGTATCTTAACAAGATCGCGAGAGGTAGAATTTATTTAGATGTCCCTTAGATTAATAGAAGGAGAAATTGCGGAGAAATCGGAATTCTATATAATTGCCAATTATTTAAAATAAATCGATTTTGACCCAATTGCCAATTATTTAAAATAAATCGATTTTGATTTAAAATTATTTCATTTATACATATCGCAGAATTAAATTTTGTAATGGACTTTATAATTTTATACACATATATTATATTCTTAAATTTTTTTTTTCTCGTAAAAAATACTACTTCTACACATATGTGATAATTAAAAGAACAAGACAGATATGTCCAAGATAAGAATTGTTGACATTTTTATATAATTGAACACACGTGAAATATTTGTTTCAATTATCCCCCGTACGAGTTTTATAAAACATTCTTAAGATATGGGTCATGAGTGAACCAGCATCTGCCGGCAGTGAATTAAACACATGCATCGCGATGCAGATACACATTTAACGGCAATAACAAATTTTCACATAGTGCTCTCTTTCTCTTTCTGTTATTCTCCTTTTATCGTTTCTAATAAACTTAAGAGGACATAATTAGTATTTTATCTATGCATTCGTTTTAACTGCTCTTGCGTGCACACGTTGTGCTATTTCGGCAACATCTCTCAACATCGACAGAGGTAAGAGTCGACCGAGAAAGAAAGAGAAAGACTCGCGTAAAAATGGCGTACAGTCATTGCACTACATTTAAGATCCACGAGTCGTGCGTTTCTGCCACCATCGAATGTCGCTGAACAATGGATGCTGACATCACGAGGCTGCACCTGCAACTGCATATGTATGTGCATCAAGATGAGCACCATCGTTTCGTGAATCGCGAATGTTTCGCAAACATTGTTTCGTGGCTCTTGAACCGCAAGTGATATAACGTATATAACATGGGGTCCCCAACATCTTTATTTCGGTATAATTATATACGATCATTTGCATATTGTTTGTGTGAGACTTAAATGATACCGATAATTTGATATTTGTTCAATAATTGAGGAATCTAAAGAAAATTTAATATTATCAATTAAAATCGTAGATTGATTTCAATTAATTAATTCAAATGAATTGATTAATTCAATTAATTAATTTATTATCATGATTGATGATGTGACTGCTGTCATTTTGTTAGAAGGTAAAAATATATTTTAATGTTATTTAAAGGTCTATTAAAAAAAGACATTATCTTCTTTCCAGAAATCTAACTTTAAAATAAATGCTCGCGTTTCACTTGTATTTACTCATACATATATGACAGTTAATCGTCGCAAGGGACTCTGTAAATTTGACACGGAATGCGTTGCTTACGATATATCGTGAAATATCACGTCGTAAATTTCAATAAATTATCGCGATGATAAATCATATAATACATCTTCGCAAGTTTTTCATCTCATTCCCGCGCGCGGATCTCGTTGCCGTGCAAAAAAGTATCGCGATGGGACAACGCGTTCCTTTTTTTCCGGGCGTGATCGCTCCCCTTGGCTGGACTTTCACCATTTAAAATTCGTCTGGTTCACCTGACCGAGACTCATCGTTCGTTCGGCCGGCCCTTCTCAAGACCGGATCGGGAGAGAAGGAGGCCTCGCTAAATATCTTATTACTTTTGAATTAACATATCGGTACCGAGATAACTGGACTTTTTCTTGCCGCGGTTCTCTGTCAGCAACTCTGCGAAACGTTGTTAGGATATATAGGTCACCACCTCGCGGCAATCCCTACGTTGGAAGAAAACGAGCTCGAGCGAGATACATTGCAAGTCCGCCGATAACAGTGCGTTCGAGTGAAATTAATTTAATTGGCTGTCGTAGACGTAACATACGTTCGTGTATGAATCTCGTGTCTCTTTTTTTTTTTCTCGGTGAAGTGTAGCCTGTCTACGCTTTCGCGGGTTAATAGTCAATCAAGTGACTATGTATATACCGTAGATTTCTAATATTTGAATGGTCCACAAAGTGATATTTGCAAATCTGCTTCATTGAAAGCGAACGAAATTAAACCATCGTCCTCGTCCTCCTTCTCTCTCGTGCTCGCCGTTTGAATGGCGCTCAGTGAAAATCCATGATGATTCTTCCTAATGGAAGAGTCTCGCGTGCACATGCAGGTATGACAGGTGTCTCTCTCTCGTTCGAGACTCTATTCGCGAGAGCGCGCGCGATCGATCGGATCGACGATCGATCTTCGTGACTAAGAATTTCTATGCGGCGGGGGAAAAAACTCACCGCACGTAGCAAACAGTTATAAAAATCAATCGCGAATATACACATACATATTGTACGTACACGAGCATATCGAGAGACTTCTCCCACTTTGATCGCTCGCTCGCTCCCTTGGCCGGACAGCTTTCATTTGAGTTTCTACCCGTGCACGTTAGACTTTCGACGAGGGTCTACGACTTCTCAATAGACGTCCCGACGTACTTGGTTAGTATAGTAATTGATAGTTCGTCACGAGCGCCATTCGCACGGATAATATTCTTATCGCGTCGATGATTTTATCCGCGCGCCGCTTCGCTGACTGCGCTTTTATCCGTTCCAGTGTTTTGACAAAATAATAAAGGCAGTGCGACTGCAAATGATAAGAAAAAGGCTATCCATATAAAAGAATCGTTGCTATCATTAAATTTATGAAAGGTAATATTTAAGTTGAAAAGCGTGGCAAATTGAGCGGAAAAAAAAACGGTCTTGTATCTTACATATATTGAGACAATTTCTTTGCTGGAAGTAATACTTGTCATGTTTATAGTTTTTAAAATAACTATTTTATTACACCTTTGCGCCAAATTATTAATTCCCTTATCAATTAATAGACTTACAAGAAAAAAAAAAATAAAATAAAAATAAAAAATAGAAAGAAAAATAGAAGAGCGGGATCAAGTCATTAATTATATAAAAAACAAAATTTTTTAAAGTTATTTCTACGAATTTTTAATTCTCTCGCTGTTAGATGTAAATACGAATATATCAAGCAAGATTTCGGAGTTGAAGAGTTAATATATACATATGTTAATAGTGCTATCGACTTTTTCGATCAGCTGTTTCGGCTGATTTGTAAGAGCCATCAACCGGTGATTCGAAACAAACTTTTGCTTATCATGTTACAACCAACCGGTCGTTTTCCGTTCACCGTTCTCCAAATGGCGCCGGGGACAGTTAAACCTGTTACGTCAAGTCGCCGATTACAGTCTCGCCAAACGACGGAATGTGTTCGAGGATCTAATCCCTTCCTCTTCCCTCGCGACACTATTCTCATCCGAACGAACAGAGATATGCAACGCACACGCATCTGCATATACGTTCGCATGTCGGCTGTAACTGGGTTACAGACGATACACAAAAGAATTGAGGTATTCGCGCATCGTCCTTGATGGACGGAGACAAGTACCGTTTCGAACGACGGATAAAATTGGAAAATCAACCGCACAAATGATTGTTTTGTTCTTTTTCTTTTTACGCGAGAAAATTTTCAAACAATGAAGATGGACGATTAGAAGGAATCTGCGATAATCTTGATAATTAAACTACCAAGAAAAATAATTTTATCAAAAATCTGTTTTAAAGAGATTAGAAAGCATGTGCTTTTACGTTTCTAATACATACAATTCACTTAAGAAATTACTTAAATTAAAATGGACAGACGTGGCAATTGATGTTGGAACGGGAAAGATGCGTTTCATAAATCAAGTGAGCGCATGAACGGTTGCTTGAAATGAAAAATACTAAACTTGTGTCGACGATTGGCCGATTACACGGTTCGCAATCATTTTGATCGATGCCGATGCGATGATGCCCGCTACGTTTCCTGTTATTTTCCACCTCCGCTACCGTCCGAGAAATGCGATTCGCTCGATCGGCCATTCAATAAATAATTAGGTTAACGGTTTCGCGGTGGAATCGTCATCGCCGGCCGATCGAGGAAAACGGCCTTGATGATGTTGCACAGACGTCCTAAAGGACGTCTCTTCGGCTTTCTCCGAATGCACTTCTAACCGATTGACCGATCAATCGTTCGATCGTTCATTAACAATTGATTTTCTGTTATACATACGGTATTTATTCTACTATTTTTCTTTGCACGATAAATCATCTCTCCGTAAACGTCAATTCAGCGAATGAAGACATTTGTTATCGGATGTAATAGTCATTTAACAAGCAATACAACGTCGACTAAAATAGTTGCTCCTTGAGAATATAAAAAGACTTATCTTTCATTCATCATTGCGTTAAGAATAAATCACTTTACATAAGTCCCATGTTGAAATTGCGTGTAAGCTCGTAGGAGGAATACAACGAAAATGATGTTAAATGAATTCAATGATGCTATAGATGTTGATATCGGCATTTTAAAGAAAATATACACGTCATACAAAGAAAATTATATAATGCTTTATATACACACAGACAATATACATATATAATTATATAATATTTATAATATTCATTAGAAAGAGAAAACAAGTTACAAAAAAGAAAAAAAAAGAGAGAGAAAAATAAAACATAAATAAATGTTAAATAAATGTTAAATAATATTCCAAATTTATAAAAATAGTAACAAAAGAGATGTATTGAAATTAATATATATTATGATAAAAAATTAATTACTTTGATATATTATTAACTATAATCTCCGAATAAATTATAGATTTTTTCTTCTATATTTAAATATTATTTTCAAGATGTTCAAAAGAACTGTGCAAACATGCAATTCGACCACATGTCTCTTTCCAAAAAACATTTCTATGTAACCGGACATTAAAATTCCTATTTCTTATGTCTGGTAAGACGAAATTGAGAATCATCCGATCGATCGGTCAACCGCATTAATTAGGCTAATCTTTTCGCGGTGGAGGCATCGTCATATAGTTATGCGAATCAAGTCGTCCTTGACGCTGCCTCGCCGAGATTTCTTAAAGGCTGAGTTAAGCTTTCGCTAGCTATAAGTCATTCTGTATTCCTGACAACCGCGAAGACCGACTATTTCTGAGTAGGTAGTCTTCGAATCAGTATTTGTATTTTTTTTTTGTCATGTTTTTTCCTCTTTTTTTCTCTTTTTTTGTAATATATATATTCGTTACACAAAATATTATACGTCATAAATATCGATGTTTTCATGTGCTCCTTTAACTCATACATTCAGTATCTACCATATATGAACGCTATTTCAGTCACATATTAAAGTTTCACTCGCCCGTTGATGTCGGTTGATTAGCTCGATTAATCGTTATGATATTCAGCGTGATATTTTTCGCGAAAATTTATGCAAATTTACGTTCAAGTGACAAGGAAATTATTTTGCGAGTTTTAAATCCGGCTCGCAAACCGTCTCCATGGTAATAAATTGTATTTTATTATTACAAATTGTAAGTTTATTAATTAATTGTTTTCACTTTGAATTATGTATATAAATATCGAGAGATCAAGATCTTTTTAATAATTGAAATTTCCAAAATTCGAAAAAAATTATACATTATATACTGGTACATTATTTATAAATATTCTTTATTATTTGAACTCTTAAATAATATATTATTTTCTTTCGCAATTGAGACTGCATAGTCAATTAAATCTCTGAAAAAATTGTACCATCTCTTTCAGAAAGAATATCTTTTTTATTAAAAAAAATATCTATACTAGAATGCTCGAAAAAAATGTTATCATGCAGGTAACATGATATTCATCGTGTAAGATTTTTATGTAACATTTCCTCAAATTTGCACGTCAGTTATGGATTAAGTTGTACTTATTTTATTTTGCGTTTTGTTTCAATTTAAAAGACCGTGTAGTGTGGTAACGCTTGCGGTTATAACAAAACCACAGCGTATATATATAACGGAATATATCATTAATTTCTTTAACGTATCATAATACCGGAGGATGATTAAATTTATTCAAAGTACATGTATTACTTTGTGTCATTTGAAACAAATTCTAAATCGGTTTTAATTCTACCGAAAATCTATATAGCTCCGATTGCGTGCTAAATCGCTCCTAGAATGAAAAGAAAAGGCATTCTTTAAAAAAGAATGCCATGGAAAAACGGTACAATGTTACTTCCATTATCTTTATATGACATATAACGGTAATTGCCCGCATATATACGTACGCTTCGAATGGATTTTGTACCGTTCGTTGACGGAACTATTTCCGACACACCTACTTGTTCGAATCGTGTAATCGAGCAACGTCCTCCGTGTCGTCCTTCGCAGACACATTTCTTTGACAGACACACAATCATTTTCGAAACTGAAGAAAATCTATAGGTTTTAACACAACTGATAATCTCCAATATTTTATAAAACTTCAATTCTTGATCCTAAATTGCTCTTTAATTTGCTCTGCCAAATTTTTATCGAAAAATCTATCAATATAATTGGACATCCCAGATACGCGATATCGGAGATGCAAAAAACAGAAGCAGAAATACGGAAAGCAATGGCACGCGCTATTACCCGGTATGGCCAGAGTGTGAGGCTTGAGATTTCTAAGATACCGATCGCATATGGGTACATACAATAATACGTACGACCTGGCGACACTTTCACTTGCTGCCAATGTCCGATCGGCTCCTGCAATGCTGTGCCGACTCAGAGAGTTGGCGTTACAGTTTCGTTTCACTGACCAGGGAATCCAGTCTCTTGATCCGCGAAATCCGGTTGCGCGAACAATGGCGATCTTCCATATGATCGAATTCGAGGGAATGTGCGCAATAAATGATAAAAATCTTGCCTATAGAAAGGCAACTTGTCTATAGAAAGCATGAAATGTAAAATACGAGAGGAGTTTGAAAAAATTTAACGTATCACTGCGATTAAGCAGGCATGATTTGAAAAAATCCTGATGATATTCTGAATAAAAAATATTCTCAAAAAATAGAGTTTTTAATTCTTTTTAATTTTTAACTTTATATTTGATCGAAAGGGATTATAAAAATGATTTCTCATTTTTTAAGAAAGAAAGAATATTATTGGATAAATTTAATTAAGCACAGATGTATCTTGTTTCTTTGAAAATTACGAGAATATATAAAATTGATTGATATAAAATCGACATTACAATTATAAAATCGATATATATATAACACACAATTTAATGTATTCAATATAATGTTGTAATATATGCTTGTTAATAACGCAAGGCAAATTACTATAGATAGCTTGGTAAAATCTTGAGACTATTTCTATCTACTTATATTTCCGGTTCGTTTATATTTAGGAATTTTAATTTTATTAACTGCAAACACATACGAGCAACTAAATAATGAGGAAATATTTCTAACAGACAATTTGGGCAACCGTGTTAATGACGTTACGGCTGAGATAGCAAATTATCAATTTGCGCGAGATTAATGATGCTAAATCCAATGACTCGCTATAACAAGCCGCGTTAGTTTCACCTTAGACGGCCGAGTTTCGCAAACCGGCGATATTTCGTAATCCATACTGTGGCCGTATGTTATAACACAAATAAAGTCTTTCAACTCGATCCATGGCGTTAACTAAACGGCAAACATCTGATCGTCGCAACATGTGATCTTGTTGAGTGACAAGCAATGACTCTCTCATTCTCGTTACTCCGATCTTAAATCATCGCGACGAAGATCGACACTGAACACTGAAGTTACACGCACTCGGAACAAAAACAAATCAACATAAATTGTACCTGCGACCGATTCGAAGTATAATATCTTGAAACACATTCCATATACGTAAACATCTGAGAAAAAAAACACACTAGGAATTTTTCCCACGTCCTTCAGCGACAAGTGTGAGCGTTCTTATGGCTATCAAATGGAAATACGCGGTGATTCAGAGTTATCAACCAAACAGATTTTTATTTTATCCGATCACATTAATTATGCAACAATTTCTGAAGACCAAATAAAAAATCAATGCATCCGTAAAATTATTACGATATTTAATTATTTATAGAATATGCGTAACTATATTTGCAAATCGATGCGAAGAATATTTTTGAATCACGACGCAGTTCTGTCTTAAGAAATATGATTCAAAGGATTTTGCGGAATTTCCAAAGATAAAATCGTTGAAACTTTATTCAGAACACGCAGCTCGAGGCATATTGATTGCAAATAGATAGGTCATATTTAAATTTTATTGAGAAACACGTATTCGCGCAACCTATTATACGTCCACCAATATGTGTTATTCGGTTTCATTTACGTAATATATGCTTTGAAAGAATAAGCCAGAGGCCCTCAAGGTTACAGAAAAGATGTTTCCTAAAACTATTCATTTTTTCTACCTGCTCTAAGACGTGACGGAAAACAGCATCCTTCTCAGACGGTCCAGCAGCTATTGTTTGGTCATCTGTTCATTAAAACTTATTTACTCCACGTGGTAATAAAAATAAATTTGTTTGATAGAGACTAGTATGATAGAATCACATTGCATATATTATAATTTACCTTAAGATAATAAAGATCAAGATTAGAATATTTAAATTAAAACAAAAATATTAAATTAAAGCAAAAATAAAGATATAACAATTTTTATTAAACTCGAGTGTAGGAAAATACATAAAAAAGATATTTAAAATAAAAGTGCACAATCTTTTTTTTCATACAATGACATCTCTCATACAAATATACTTTGCGTTGATTTATTATGATGAATTGATTTATATCTTATAAAAGAATTATTCAGATTGCATTTTCAAGTATTTACGATTTACATTTTTTTTCCATTTCCAAAAGAAAATCCTTTCACTTTAAACACTTTTTTTATTGCTCAGAAAAAGCGATAATTACATGGTGAACGGAATTATATATGACAAACTTGCTGCAAAGTTTCTAACACATATGTGCAGCAATATGATACTGTGCGTCATCTTGAAGCACAATCATGTCTTTTCGAACCTTTTCTTTTAGTTTGGTCCCAATGTGGTTTTTGAAAGGAGTTCTTAGAATAGTCAGAATGGTCACCATGTGATTTTTATGTTTTCTGGCCAATGAAAAAAAAAGAAGAAAATGAATTTATCTTCTAAAAGGAACATCGACAAATCTCGCTAAAAAAAAAGCAATTCGAATTATTTTTTCATAATATATAAAACAATTTTAAATAAACTTTCATTTAATTCTCTTTATTTTTTTACTTTTCTTTAATATTTAAGATTTCTCTAATATTCATTTTCATTATCATTAATTTAAATTTTCCATTTACTTGAAAAAAATTGGGTAAAATTTTCTCAAAAAAAGAAAATACGCTTCAACGCGCATAAGTGATAAAAATGCGTATGGCGCCAGTGCGAAACGAGTAAAGCCCCATTGTAGCATATAAAAAAGCCTGTTTCCTCATTCAGGAAACGACAATTCGTTCCACAGTGACCACGGGTTGGCTCGAACATGGGACTATTCAAGGTCAAGCTTGATGCTTCTCGATAGATCATCCGGCTAGCTCACATATCTGTTCTTACAATCACGGTTCGTATAAATTTTTTCTACACGCAGAGCACGAAAGTGATGAGAAACGATGCGGTAAAGCTTTGTCGTCCATCTCACGCGTTGCAGAACATTCTTGCAAATTATGTAATTCATAAGTGAAAGCAAGACACTCTGTGTGTTGCACGGCTTAAAAAATCGCACGCGCCAATCTAGTCAGTGATAGCGAACAATAAAAGACTTATAAGTAAATACTTTCACGATAAATCACTTCCAATACGTGTGCAATTGAAGTTTTTGTCCAAGTAAACTATTTAAAATGATTGTCCAATTCGAAAATCAATAAAATTACCAAGTACTTATTCCAAAGCAGCGCATTATAAACTTTTAATAATTTTCATCATATAATTTCGAAAGCATCGTGTAAACTTAAATTTCGCAAATTTTTTAAATCCAAAAGTTTAAATCTTAAAATTGAGGCTTTAAAAGTTTATAGTTGAGAATAATTTTGCGTTGAAAATGTATAATTATTATGGTAAAATCAAGAATACAAATGACACAACTAACGAAGGATTGAAACGATTTATGGACGTCTTATTTCAGTATGGAATTTACAGGAAATGAATACTTATCTCTAATATCTTTGAAAAGTCTTTTTTTCAGCAACAATTTCAATTTTCGTCCTAAAAATGAATATATATGCTTGCTCAACCATCCGATATTCTCTCCAGTATTCTGCCAGTATGATTACATCCTGTCACGAAATTAAGATCGTATAAAAATAAAATGTAAAAGTAATCATCGGAGTTAACGGGAAAACATTCTTCTAATGATCATTCTAGAAATTCTTTCATATCCGTCTCTACACTTGACAGATCGAAATAATCGCACGCGCTTATCTTACGGACGCTCATTACCGGCAAAATACAAGATAATGATTTCACGAACGTTTTAATGTACTCCGCTTTAATGAAATCGAAATCATCATCATCAGCGAGACATAGCCAGGCCACGCCTAGTTGCATTAGACTTGTCTACAGCAAGGCCGTTTCTTCTCTCCTCGTCATCGTGTGCCTCCTCTCTCTTTCTCGCCCACTGCATGTATCTGTCTCGCGATCGGTCGCTACTTTCATTTCGTCGTCGACTCGGTGTCGCGACCGTTTATGGTCATATAATTAAATTCCACGTCAGACAAATTGCATACAACAAAATATATATTATCGGACTACAGAATATGACTAATTATTATCCATATTTTATTGAAATCGCTCGTTTGAAAACGCTCGCTTCACTCGACAATGTTACTCAGGTCAAAAATAAGTTTTCCAATTTTTTTTACGCCATAAATATAGTATATTTTATTATATTATGTCTATGATTGCATATAGCGTACATACGTGATAGATTAATAAATAAATTTTGATAATCAGACCCATATACATATGATATAATAAAGAGTCGGATAGAAGTGAATCTTACGATAAAATCACGATGGCAGTGTTAAATATAATAATGTTTATATTATAAATCGTCGCAAGAGAATTAATATTCTGCATTCCTGGTCGCTAAGCGACCAGTACGGTGCAATATAAAAATTCAGCGGCGATCATAGAGATTGCGGTGAAGCTTTATCCATTGTCGACGATTATTTCAACGGTTATATCGGTTCCGATTTTCTTCCTGGTGCAACGCGAGATATGCACCTTCGGAAAAATCCTGGAGAAATTCAGAAGCCTCGAATAACGCATGAAATGGCCTGTAACGAAATCACGTAAGTTTATCGTGGAATGTCGTTGTGGCAATACGCCTTTTGCTCGACCAATCCTCTGGAGCATTGGAAACTGCCTGCACTACTGCCTCCGCCTCAAGGCGAATGTAAGCTTCACTCGTGATGCAGTTTATATCGGGTGACTTCTCGCGCGCATATTCGTACGCGTGTACCCCGCCCACATACACATATACACGTGACATCGAAACATGAATATGTGCGTGCGTGAACACAAAGTTGCACGGAAGTATGCGACACGGGCCTTATGCAAGTGTGGGTCGACAAGGCCCCCGGGGAACCGTATCGAGCTACTGCAAGCCTGTCCCACTTTCTAATCAAACCGATCCAGCTTGAACCGATCCTCGTTTTCCGATCTCTTACCTTCGCACCGAAAAAGGATGCTCTTCGAAAATATTTAATTATGGAATAAAGCGTACATAATTATCGCGAAAAAATATTTGTTTCTGATTTTATTTGATTGCGCATATCAAATATCTTATTTTTCTATAATTTTAATTTTATAACAGACTAATATCGAATATTACCTTTCTTTTTCTTCCTTAGGATAATGAAATATTAATTATTATAATATATTAAAATGATATGATTATTTTACAAAAGCATGTTTCAATCATTGAATCGTTAAAATAAAAAAAAAACAACATTGTTTGTGCAACGACTCGATAAAATATCTCCCTGTCTCTTTTATCAGGTTCGAAATAGACATAAATGTAAATATTAATAGGATTGTATTATATATTTACTGCACAACATTATATTTCCAAGGAAAAATTTATTGCAGTCTATCGTTTTGCTCGGAAACAAGTTTTCGTTCGTATTTGCATGCTTTTCTCTCTTTGCTCAAGTATTTTAATCATTGTAAAATAGCAGTTTTTCGCTGTACTTTGGTAGTCGCTTTGGCACTTTGGTATTCCTCTCACGCATTTGATTCGCGTCAGCGAAAGGAATTTACACGAAAGGCACTTTCCAAATGCAGTTATGCTGTTTTTAATTAGAATCTCATAATTGGTTAGTTAATGAACGTTAAGAAGAAACATGCGGAAAGTTATCAGTTTGAAGTAGACATGTTCGACCTGTATCCAAGTATTAAAGTTTATTCATCTATGTAAAAATCTCTCTCTCTCTCTCTCTCTCTCTCTCTCTACACAATCAAATAAAATCAGAATCAAGTATCACTTCGCGATAATTATACGCTTTATTCTACAATCAAATATTTTCGGAAGAGTATCCTTCTCTCTCTCTTCATTAATATAGAATCTGATTGAGCTTCTTGTTTTTGAACGAAGCTATACATATACCTAATACAAAACAAAACAATGAAAGAAATGTTAAAAGACTAATCACGTCTTTTACGTGAATCGCGAGAAAAATTTAAAGCTGGAAAAAAAGAAAAATTCTACCTGGAATTGCACAGTTGAATTTACAAAGAGCCTAGCAATTTCCCGTCCGCGAGAGAGAAGCGTGTTCGGCATACAGAATTTTTCAAGTATTTACTTTGTACCCGGTATGTGAATCTCGGCGATTACGAACGTGATTCGTTTTGTCTACGTCTATTTCCGTCACTTCACTTTGCGTATCGACTCCCTTCTAGACATCTGTGATTATCGAGAGAAATTACCAGTCTATATGTCTAGATTATATCATCGCACGATTCTTGTAACAAGCTCTTATCTAATTATAATAATTTTTCTATTACATAAATTTAATCCAAATAATACTTCCTCGTTACGTCATCCATCAAAAATTTTTCTACGTTACTAAATTCTAAAAAAAAAGCCGGAGAGAACATTTCCTTCAGTTAGGGATGTGTCTCTCCAAAATAAGATGACTTCCTAAGTGTGTTAATATATTTAAAAAATATGACACTCTTATCTCCCATCTGTTGACACCTTAAATCTAATTTTTCTGATAATGTCTCGTTGAGAGGATTTTTCAAGGTCAAATTATGCAATATTCGATTTTGACCGTAAACAGTATAACGATCACGCGGTTAAACTGCTTCTTTAGACGTTTTTTGGCTTATTTCGCACTTTAAAATTATTTAGACATAGCGGAAACGTAATAATTCGTATTATTTCTTGTATTATATCGTCGTGTCTTTATTAAAAAAAATTTTAATGCAAAAATTTACATTCAAATCTTTTATATTAATACGCATTGCGTGCCGCGAATTTATATTGCTATATATTTTATTCAAAATTAATAAATACGCGTAAATAAACGTTTATAACTAGGATACTCGAATGCGGGATTACGTGCGTATTCCTTTTCACAATGTCGTCTGTGATCAGGACGAGAAAGGGTGAGCGCCTCGTTGAGCGCAAGGTCGTTACAGATTGCTGCTGCAATTTTTTCATTTAAGAATATTATTTTTCTCATGTATCTAACTGAGCGGTATTTGCATTTTTATCGCGCTAAAACAAGATGCATACCTTATTCATGCGCTTCAATAATATTATATTATTATAGATTATAACGCATTGCTTGCGCGTAACGTAAGTGGTTATTTTAAAATTTGCAAAAAAAATTCAGTGATTCAAGATAGTTACGTTGCGCGAAACTGAAGAATGACACTTAAGCTCATATCAGACTTCAAATTGATTCGCGGATTGAAATCCATGTTGGTATCGTGTGGATTAAAACTTCCGTTTTATGTGAAAGGGGGATTGATTCTAACATCGCGCGAAAGTTTAGAATCGCGTGCTTGAGTTTGCATTTCGCGGTGAAATAAGAAATAAAAAATTAGCGCTATCAATTAAAATCGTAAATATTAAATTTTTTTTTTAATATACATATATTAAAAACAACAGCTATTATATAATAATGTTTAATAATAGAATCTGGAAATATTTGATCGTGAATAATATAAATACTGATTACAAAAATAAATTAAATTTTTTCAGAAGCGCGGCAATGAAAAAGACTTTAATACTTGATGGACGAGCAAGCGGTGACTTCAATGGTGGATTCATAGGTCACCGCTTATCTGTCCGCCAAGCATTTAAGTTTCTTTCGTCGCCGCGCCTCTCGAACAAACTCAAGCAAGCGATTTTAAACTCTTTCATTTGGTGTTAAAATATATTTGCTTTAAATGTTTAGAATCCACTTTATTTTATATCTCACAAATTATCCTTTACGCTTCGTTTATATTTTACGACCAAAAGTATATATACCAATTCCTTAAATAACTCAGTAGGTACGCCCGTTACAACACATAAATGCGCGTCATGCTTTTACCGTACTTTTTTACTTCTCACAAGATTTTATGTTCAACTTTTATTGCCAGATCAGTGAGAAATAATTTCACTATTTTGATATAAATGCAGTGTGTAATCGTCTTCTAATGAATTATGAATAGCCAATCTTAACACGTGATAATCTCAGATACATACACTGTAATTGTGCACAGCTGTAGAAAATGTTTATTAGAAATAAAATACTGAAATTGAATTCAACCTCATTATGATAATTTTCAATTTCTCTTAATCATTACTAATGAGTATCAGAAGTTATTTTCTTATATATTATTTAGGACATTAAAATCTAATTTCACCAAAATCGGTTTCCACGATTAAATATTCTCATTAAAAGTATATATATGCTTTTAAATTAATAAAAATTTTGTTTCTTCGAAAACGAAAGATTTATTTTTTGAACTAGACAACATTTAGTTGAAAACCACTGCATCAAAGAACGGAACATGATAATTTGTTGCTCTCCATCTAGTCTAATTACTCTCTTGTTAACAGTTTTTACTTTATCTAACATATGATACTTCTTTGTCCGGTTTCTGGATTAATCTGTGATCTTCCGCGGCAATTAGCGGTATCCTTCCGTAACAGCGGTGTTACGATCCGAGCGATTGCATTTACGAGACGCAACGAATTCCTCGGATAACGACCGCGGACAAAAAAGGCAAGTCTCGTCGGATCTTAATTATAAATATCCTATTCAGCGTACTCGGATATAACCTTGCAATGCCAAAGTTGCAGGTAATCGTCAGCGAAAGCGAAGCTTTTCTCGTGAGTAAGAATACGCTTAAACTCTGCGAAATAAGTGAGGGGATAAATGCTGTATCGTGAATAGACTAGATTATTTTGTAGCTTGCCGCTGTTATATGCTAATTCACCTAATTTAACCGGGATTTGACGCGTGTCTGGCCATCAACAGATTTTATGTGCAAAATTTATTAAATGCTCGTGTCTCGTATCGATATTAATTAGAACGTTGATTAACGCTGACGAACCACATTCGCTTTAATGACGCTTCCTGATTTCGTTAGTGATACTCTTACTTTCATCGATTGCGTATCCGAAATATAATGAGATCTATCATATTATAAATAATTTAAAATTTTTTATAAAATGATAAAATTAATTAAGAGAATTGCATTCATATGTGTATGTGTATATGTGTGTGTATAATATTTAAAAAATCATTTTTTTCAATAATATTTTATAACTAAATTAAAATAAGAAATGGGGAGATCTTCGTGTTTGTGGTAATTGTCGTCTGCCAGACTGGCCTGAGTAACTACGTTTTGCTTGTACAGACAGGTACACGAACAAACGGATCGTGTAGGTGTACGTATTGTCTTGCGAGGAATGTAGAAAGTAAAGTATCTTGGGTAACACAGCCCCACGATGGAAGCAAGAGTATAGGTTGCCTGCCAGTGAGGATGTGCCTCACAGAGTCTCAGCCCCATCATCATCATCATCGTCATCGTCATCAACGTTCTGCTGCCGGATGCTTTCGTGTTACAGAAAGGTCATTGCGGATGTCTAAATGCTACACCATTGTGCAGTGAACTGCACATTTCGAGCAACACGATGTTTAATAAAACAAAATTTCGGATTAAATTTTGGAGATTTTACATGTTATTATTTCGATAGTTTTTGCTTACTAATACTAAAATCTGGCAAAATATGTGTTTGATAAATTTAATGAATTATATTATATTTTCGCTTTATTAATTTAAATACATACACAACCAAATTCCAAATCTGTGTGTCGTAAAAAGTTTGATCTACACTTTATCGAGCTACATTGTTTTAATGGTATCTTGATTTGAATAATTATAGCTGATCCTCAGTATGTAAGGAAAGCATTTGAATGCGACAAGAAAGAAGGATCGATGAAAGGTTCACTAACGTACAGTAAACCTTTGACATTTTGAGGATTCCAGACACCGCGGTTGCATAATGTGCGCATCCGCGCATACATATACACACACATATAATGTCGCTTTATCTCCTAAAGAGAATGTAATCGATGCGTCTGTTGGCATACTTCTCCGATTCGGCCCGCTTCGGATATTCGCTTTCGGAACAAGAAGGAGAACGGTCTCGTTAAAGACTTCGGCACAATAGAACTGGACCATCGTCCGTCGTTCGCGCGCACCGTGAAATTGACCGGTTACACTTATAATTAAGCATACAATGGCTTATAACACTATCCGTTCGTCTACATCGGATGACGGCCGGTTCATCTCATTGTCAGTTCGACCGATATGCGTAATAACACATTCACACGGGAATCTTGCATTTGCTGACATGCGCGAATAATCGGCGATGCGATGCTTGCGCTCGCGCGCGAATATGTTTCGTGCCCTCCCGGTTTCTCGATAAAAGATACGTCACTTTCACCCCACACCGCAAATGGAAATTTTATATAAGCTTGGTTAGCCTGCTGGTTAAATCTCTTAGCTGTTAATATTCCTAATTATATGGGCGAATAAACCGTTGCATATAAAAGAAATATTGATTTTGAATAATATTAACAATTTTTTCAAAAAATTTTCAAGATAAAACAATATATTTTTTCTCAGTATTTTGTTTTTTAAAATAAAAAGTCAGTTTTATAATATCATTTCAATCAAATATAAAAAGATAATATCCAGTCTTTTTAAATCTCAGAGTAATATTTTATACATTTTCCAATTTTCTCTACATTTTTCTTGTAAATTAAAAATCGTAAATATTTTGCAAAAATTAAAATATATTTTTATTAAAAAAAAAATTATGTTATTTCACAATATAATATATAATATCTAATTATTAAAAGATCAGTTTCCTGACTAATATAAAGAGGTATCAAATGACGCTACATCTGGCTGATACATTGGAGCTTTGCGAGATAAAATGCAAGAAAAAATCCGTTTCGGATATCTAAAACTGTCTCTTCTTGCCAGCCTAAGGACATCGGTAACATTCAACCGTTTCCGAAGGTCCGACAGACAACGAAGTGTGAAGGGAAAACAAAGATAAAACAATATATTTTTTCTCAGTATTTTGTTTTTTAAAATAAAAAGTCAGTTTTATAATATCATTTCAATCAAATATAAAAAGATAATATCCAGTCTTTTTAAATCTCAGAGTAATATTTTATACATTTTCCAATTTTCTCTACATTTTTCTTGTAAATTAAAAATCGTAAATATTTTGCAAAAATTAAAATATATTTTTATTAAAAAAAAATTATGTTATTAATACGCGATCAGCTTGATCGCAACTCGCAATAATAATTCTGACCCAACCTTTGCAGCTGTTTTATTCATCAAGTAAGGAACATTGTCCTTGATCGGCTACCAATGCAAATTTCCAAGGATCAAATGTCACTAGAGCTTGCGAACAGATCACTTTTACGAATGCAAATATATAATTAAATGATTAAGAGAGTGTCTCATATAGATGTAAATTACAATCTAAGAAATATAATAATGGATTGTTAAAGCGTTTTAAAAACAGACGCAGGAAAAGGTGGATACCTTCCTGTCGTGTTGTCATGTTGTCGTGATTTCTACGGTCATTTTCCACCGTAATCCCTTTGTCCATAAATGCTAATACAGAGGTTGTCTTGGGTAATGCAATACATTCAAGTGGTCTAGACATTGCCTTGAATAACGCATTACATATTCCCATGATGAAAAATGTACATTAAAAGAAAAGTTTTAATTTCAAATTTTATTTTCCTAACAAATTAATTTTCTTGGCATGGTTTGATATGGTATATGTTTAATTGATACTTTTTATCATTATATAACATCATATATGTAATATTCAGGCAGATTATCTATATATCAAGTTATACGGTATTGTTTCGTGGCGTAATTTGAGTTTAACCGAATAGCAAGTATGCATAGATAATGCTAAAAAGAGAGAAAGTTACGCAAGATTCGGTCGCGATTGCGATCAAGGTGAAAGTCTTCGAGTTCGGTAGAGCGAGTCGTATCAGAGAGTCTCGTAAATTACAGGCAATGTCGCGTTGAAGAATGTCCTTTAACGACGAGGAATCTTTCTTCGGCTCAAGGATAATCGCGTACTTCACGGTACGTTTCTCGTCCTTTTTCACGGAAAGGTCTAGCAGCGATATGGACTCGTTCCTGGCGATTTGCTCGCCACGATGTATAGATATTTATCTGGCGAATCCCCGAGACTTTTAATACAATTATCTCGCTTTTATACCCAGCAAGCGCGATCGCGAATACACGCCTTTCGAGCCGATTAATTCTAGCACGTCACGCAGAATCACGAGAGCTAAAATTTTTTATCTTAGCGATCTAGCGGAGAATATCGCATGAAGAATATTATCCTTTATATATAAAGTAAATGTGACTGTCTAACGAACTTCATTTTGAGATGTCTTTTATTTCAAACCCTTTCTAGGTATTCAGTATAAGACCTTTTTAATATCGTAAAATTATTAAACATTTATAATTAATATTATACAAGATAAAATATAATTTATGGTACAACCTCAGCAAAAATATAATTTTTTATAAAAAAATTAATCGAAAATTTGTATAAAAATTTTATTCTTGAGAAAAAATATTTTAAAATTATGCTTTTATATTTTAATATCATTTTTACGCGATGAATCACGTTCTTCTTGATATATCACGAATTACGAATAATCTCGTTCTGATATGTTATGATATGATATGATATGATATGATATGATAAATATGATTATAATGGTATGCTTTGTAACCCATTTCAAATTTATAAGCTAATTTGCAAATCTATTTTATATATAAATACAGTTTTTCCAAGAATATTCAATGATATATATATGTCTGCATCAAGAAATAAAATTTAGTTAAAAAGGAATGATCATTTTATATACTATTACTATTACTTACTATAATATTTTATATAACATTTTTATGGAGTAAATTTTTAATACGTTAAATCACACGTACGTTAAATTAGTTTGTTATAGCCTGTTTATCTAATTATAAGTTCTCCCTTGAGAAAAACCAGAGATACGGAACTTTAGCGATGTTATGACTGCACTTTTTTTCGCGAACGTAAGACGCTTTCACTGAAATGTGCAAGATACATCGAATTCTTTTGTAATAGGACATACGCATAGTAACATGGCGCGAGAAAAAGATAATGTAACAAAGCAGACATTAAGATAAATTATATACTGACAGGCAAAAAGAGAGGATTTGTGATTCATTAATTGATCATTTTCGAGATAATTGCACGTTTGAGATAAAAGGAAACAATTGTGAAGAGTGTTACCTCGCGTGAAGATTATTACTGCATTAAAAATTAATGTGCTTATCTGGCACATTCATTGCAAATCAGTATCAGGAGCTATTAATATATACAAATAACACAATATAAAAAATTGTCTGTTAATTGCTATTAGCGTAGTTTTTTCCTAATAAATTCATGAAAATAAAAAATAAGATATAAGACAAAGAAAATAAAAATTCTGTTATAATTGTACTATATTTATTGCTCATTCGATAAAAAGGCGATGCAAAAAAGCTTCCTGATCTATGTATAATATATTAAAAGTAGTCACGGAATATTCGAGAGCAATTCTTGCGATTTCTCATGTTGAAAACATTAATATGCTACTGTCCCCCCGCGTAGATTATGTCACGGAAGAAAGATCGTGGGCATAAAATCGAGCCGGGTAAACGCCGAGCTCCTTCCTCGAGAGGACTTTCCGCGCGCAAAAAAGTATTAAAAGTAGTCATGGAATATTCGAGAGCAATTCTTGCGATTTCTCATGTTGAAAACATTAATATGCTACTGTCCCCCCGCGTAGATTATGTCACGGAAGAAAGATCGTGGGCATAAAATCGAGCCGGGTAAACGCCGAGCTCCTTCCTCGAGAGGACTTTCCGCGTTAGCTCCGGGGTGAATCAGTCCTTTATGCCGAGCTCTCTCAGGGTCAACCACTTTCGGTGCAGTATATACCTCGGACGGTTTATATGTACACTGGCAAACACACGCTCGTTCGTCCCGAGTGTGCCTATAGGGTGTCTTGAAAATCGCCGCATACAGCCAACAGTCAAGTACTTCTAGCTAGCTGGATAGAGGATTGACTCACCGCGCTGCGTGTAGCTTCTTCGAGAGCCGCATCCTTTAGAAAGATAAGATTATATTCGTGCGGCCAGAAATTTGTGTTACTTGCATACGAGTGGATGCATAAAACGAATCTATGAAGAATCTTGAAAATTGCATTCCTACGCGAGGAGAATACATTCAAGTAACAATTTTTGTCTTAAAATTAAATGACTTATACAACAGCTAAGCGACTTGAGATCTTTCCTCAGGCCAATCAACGATAATTAAGAAATCGATTAAAAAACATGAAGTAGATTGACAGAAACGTAAAAAAAGTTTATATTTTTATGTTGGAAGAGAATCTCAAATCACTCGATATCCTTGCTTATTCTTCAAGGTCTTCTTCTCATCATTAGTCGGTATCTACTTTTTGTAAACAAATTAGACTTACGCGTTGTATTATATAACGATACGATGCACGCGTCCAATCGCCTGATTCTATACATAACTATACATAATAATGCAATAACAGAAAAAGATTTCGCGTGCGCATTGAGCAGCGAAAAAAGAAACGAGAAGAGAATTGCCGCTTTAAAGGCTCATTAGAGCTAGCATGGTTTATTTGTCTCTTAAACGTTCGAGGAGATTCATTTGAAGTGGTTGCTTCGAGAGGAACGACGATGCTTTCCATAGTCGGGCCTATGGTGGTTAAAAGGGACTAAGCCTCATTGTTTCTTTTCTCCTGACGGCAGATCCCGTCAGTTTATTGGCTCGACGCCGTTCAAAGTCAAAAAAATAATCCAAATAGACTATGCGCTCGCGAGAGATTGAGGGATTGAGGATGATGGGAGGTTCGCAGAAAACGCACAAGGAACAAGGAGGAGAGAGAGACAAGCGTGGCGTATAGCGAATTCGTCTTTACCAGCGGCCGAGGATGTTTCTCACGAAATTTCTCATCGCGATTCACCGCTGATTCATTCACTCATGACATCTCGAAACCAAGCCGAAACAATTCAGCGATGCGATCAAACCGCAAACATCTTCCTCCTTTTTCAACGGTCTCGCGCCGCGATTGAGTCAGCGTTAAGACGTAATTGATTTTTGCATTCGGCAAACAGGTTCGATAAATCGTTCCGCGAGGATATCGGTAGGATAAGCCGGCAAAACATCTCTCTCTCTCTCTCTCTCTCTCTCTCTCTCTCTCTCTCACATACACACGCACACACACGCAAACACAATTCTCACATCTCCCTCTCTTGTCTCGTGCGAAAAAATACAAGTCTGCTTCTCTACCGCTGACGTCATTAACGCGAATCCACTGAATCCATTAACGCGATCCATTCTCTGGATACTGGACAAATAGAAATTAGTACCTAAAAAAAAATTTATTGTGTGTTTTATAATCTTCCTGTATATCTATTCTGCTATAGAATTTAGAGAACTCAACATTTTTGAAAACATAAATTGGCAAAATAATCGACTGTTGCGATAAATAATAATAATGTGATTTGATTACAGAAACGAGACGCATGACAGACGACATCAGGCGAGCGTTATTAGGTGAGAGCTCAGTAGCTTCTGGCGACACAATCGAGAGATGTCGGATGCCGCCGGCACGGACAATCCGGCATTCGCCAGCGAGGACGAATGCGGTTCCAAGACGGAGAACGGCGGGCAGCAGCAAGTGACCTTGGATCAGGATCGCAAGTCCTCCTCGGCGGATTGCGCGCCGGTAGAAAATGGCCAGCGATCCTTCATCTCTCAGCACTATGTTGAGCCCGTCAAAACGAGCTCGGAGCCGTGTTATAAAACGGAGACGAAGATCGAGTTGCCGGCCGAGAACACGGAGAAAAGCGTACCGGAGCCAAAGCTCAATGGCGTCCACGGAAATGGGAATAACAACGACGCCAGTTTCCTCAACAACAGCACTACGAGCATGCAGGTCAACGGTAAGTTCAAATGTATCCTGATAAGCCTCCGCCACATCGACACTAAGGCATAAACGTACCATACAAGCGAATATCTACGAGCTTGAAATATTACGAGCAAGGATATAAGAAAAGATTACAAGTGGCTGCATATTTCTAAAAGAAATAAAGCTAACTATATATACACACTATGAATAGAGAAGAGATAGCATGGAAATCGCTGTGAAAGAAGAACTTATCGACTCTCTTTAAATTATTATTTTAGCCTTTAGAATATGATTTCAGCAAGTAAAACTTTCGTTTTGATTACCATCATTGATATTACTACCGGTTTGTCGAGAATAAGTCTTTTGAGGCGGGTGAAATCTCGGAAAGTATCGCACACAAATGTTTTTCATTACGGAATTCGTTGACGCGCATCGCATTAATGTATCTCTGATGTCACATCCCTAGCTTTTCATCTCATGATATTCAATTTTCCATTTGTATGTATTTGATAGTATCGGCAATAATAGCAACTTTTCACATAACTATATATATATCTCTTATTTAAATTTAATCGAATTATTAATCATTTTTTTTCATATTAATTATTTTTTTATTTAACACGTGATTTTTTTTTATATTTTATGCAAGTTTGTGTTCCTCTCGTTATACCATTCGAGAAACAGGAAATATTTGATCTTGTTTAGCCTCATTAGTATTTTACGGAATGCAGTTTCTCTGCTCTTTCGCTGCGCAACCGGAAAATGCAAACCGGTTGCATCCTACGTACGGATATATCCCGATAGTAAACGGTTTCCCGTTTTCTACAGAATCTGGAAAGAAGGAACAGATCGAGGCCGTAAACTTGGAACTGGTCTCGATGAGGCCATACACGGGTAACAATATCCAAACGAAAGGTCAGGAAGCCTGCGAGGTACCAGCTGATCCTTATGAGGAGTACTTTGTGCCGGTTAACGAGCATCGAAAGTACATCAGGTAACGAGTTGTTTGTTGAAGAAAACGAGCCTCTGCGCTTATGCATTTTTGTTTTTCCTTCTGTCTTCGTCTCTTAACTCTTATTAACCGTTTTTCGTGACTATTGTTTACCAGCCCGGCGTGCGTGAATTCTCCCGAATATTAGAAACAGAAAACATGATAACAACGAGAGAAAGGAAAAGAAAACGTACAGCTTACAATCTTCATCCTCCAAGTACACATATTAGGTTAATAATTATTATCATGATTGTTTCTCTTTTTAGACAAATGCGATCTTTTAACGATAACAATAACGAAATCTTTTCGTTATAGTTATAAAATATTTCTAATTAAAAATAGTTTTTATAAAAACTAAATTAATTTAAATAAAAAATATTATACGTAAAAATATAATATATAAACTGCACTTTGTGCAAGACGGAATTTTGCGCGCTTGTATAAATAAAAGATACTAAAAACACATCTTATAAAAGGTAATAACAATGCGCAAATTCATCTCAATTATCTACCTTAGCACAAACTGCGAGGCATTATGTGTATCATATAGCGAACGTTTGAGATGTAGAATAGAGATATATTTCCTAGAGAGGTATATCACCGCGTATACCTGTTCCGTGCTGAGAGAGTCGTCAAGCAATAGAGATGCCTTAGCACCGTTTTTAGCTCCAGCAGATAGCACAGTATAGTTTGGCCGCTACTGATTGAAAAGTCTCAATATCGATAGAGAGTTAGACGGTACTTTTCTGTTGTCACGGTACTTGGCAGGGGTCCCGAGGCCGAGGTTGAAACGACCGTGGCTGGAGTGCGTTTTGATTTGGGCCCGGGTGTCGGCCGCGAGGGACTCAGCCTGAGAGACCCTGCCGCCGGACTGGTCGACTATTCCCACTGGCTGACAGCCCTCAGGTACTTGACGGTTACTTTCGAGGATGATGAAAAAAAAAAGCTGGGAAAAAACTCTTAGAGGAATATACTTAGGTGTTTCTTATGGGCACGCGGTCGCGCATTAACACGCTTACGCTACCGCTCCTCCCTGTCGAATTGAATACGTATGTTTCCCCGTATTATACGTCCGAGAATTCATAGGAAATAAAAAAGTCAAATAAAATAAAAAGATGAGACGATCTCGATCGCAGAATGTAAGGATCACCGACGATTAACCGATGAGGTTCTTAATCAAAAATGTAGTATCATGATATCTACATAAACTAAATCTCGCATTGTCTTATCATCATTTTCCGTAATCAGATACTCAAATGAGAAAATGCGCGACAAACTACACGTTACATACAAAACATGATCAAGAAATTAGGCACTCGTGAAGGAAACTAAACTGAGGTGTGATGTATCGAGGAAGCTTCTAATCTTATTGGCTGGTCACTGACGAAAGTTGCTAAGCATCGCGCTGTACAAAATATGCTTTCTGGGTTTAGAACAAGGAAAATATTTAAATGTGCGCTATGAATTCATCGTATTTCTACGTGGTATCGAAATTGTGTTACAGAGGCGAAAAGCTTTACGTCACGAAGGACAAAAGGTCCAGAAACTCGTACTGGAAACAATTACTCTGCGGATTCACAATATTGGTCGTGGTGATCGCCATGATTATCATTGTTTTGGCCGCAAGTAAGATGTCCTGTCATTCTTTTATTCGTATAAATTTTGTTTTTATAAAAATTTATTAGAGATCTTTAATTTATATATAATAAATTAATAAAAGATAATATATATATAATTTTTTTTACATAAGATATATTAAATAAAATTGTTTGAAACTCTTTATTTTAGCTGGTGTGATCTTTGCACAAGAGCCCACGGAACCCTTGGAAAATGTGAAAGATCCGCCGTCAAGTCCAGCATTTTTAACCTCGACTTTCCCACCGTGGCCTACGACTGACGAAACGCTGTATCAAATTATACCGGATGCTCTAGATGGAACCCTGCGACTGGACGATTTCAATTGGAGCAACGATTTTAGCGATACCAAGTCACGAGTGTATCGTGAAATAACCGCTGAGATAGGAGAGCATCTAGGAAACATTCTTCAACGGGAAAACAACAAGCCCATAATTAAAGTGTATAATATTAATAATGAAGGTGAAATAAAATTCAGAATAAGTCATCCACCTATGGATACTCCTGAGGAGAATCAAGAATATATCAAAGAGGCATTACGAAAAAACAATAATATGATTGGACGATATCATTTGAGCAGACTTCAAGTAGAAAATCTTATTGATCAGTGTGAACACGGCAATCTCCAGTGCGCCAAAAGTTGTAAATACGATTATTCCATGGGTATATTTATGTGTACCTGCAGTCCAGAAAAGATACTAGATCAGGATGGTAAAACTTGTGTGGATAACGACTTGAGTAACGTCGAAATGGACGATGTAATGCCACAATCCAGCACGGAGGCAATTCATGATTTTGTTCAAGGTAGAAGCAGAGATCCAAACACGGCACAGTTCGAAATCAGACATTCCAATATGTGGGAAAATCCGGATCCCAAAACAGGATCAATAGAAACGGAAACATCTACATCAGAACCTAAAATGGAAGCCGATCATCCACAACTTGAGCAAAAATCGGAAATAATACATCCATTCGAATCTACACCGACAACAAAACGCATTTTCGAGAATCACGAACATTCGTATCATTCGATGGAAACCATTTTTGGAGAGCCTGCTGTTGAGCCAGAATCTACAGCTGAACCAGAACCTACAGCTGAACCAGAGCCTATAGCTGAACCAGAGCCTACAGCTGAACCAGAGCCTACAGCTAAACCAGAGCCTACAGCTGAACCCACTGCCGAGCCAGAGCCTGCTGCTGAAACAGAACCTACTGTTAAATTAATTGTTCCACCAGAATCCACTCAATCAGAATTGAACGTTGAATCAGAGCCTACACAAGAACCTGTATCAGAATTTTCTGCAAAACCAGAAATTGTTTCTAAAATCGAATCTATTACTGAAGCAGAATCTATCACTGAAAAAGAAACTGTTACGGAACCAATATCTGTCACAGAATCAGCAACAACTATCGATAAAGCAGACGATGACGTAATATCGAAAACAGAATCACATTATCTGATATCAACAGAATCACATTTGGAGTCAAATATTGAAATATCTAATCAGCCGGAATCTATTATTAAATCAATGTCTCATGATGATGCCGAATCTACACAAATATCACTTTTAGAGGATGCGAATACAACTAATGTACCTAAATCTCTTGCAGATTTATTACATGAAAATAACAATTCCGAAATTGATAAAGCTTTAATTACAACTATGAAGACTAATGAAAATCCGGAAAGTTGTAAATACGATTATTCCATGGGTATATTTATGTGTACCTGCAGTCCAGAAAAGATACTAGATCAGGATGGTAAAACTTGTGTGGATAACGACTTGAGTAACGTCGAAATGGACGATGTAATGCCACAATCCAGCACGGAGGCAATTCATGATTTTGTTCAAGGTAGAAGCAGAGATCCAAACACGGCACAGTTCGAAATCAGACATTCCAATATGTGGGAAAATCCGGATCCCAAAACAGGATCAATAGAAACGGAAACATCTACATCAGAACCTAAAATGGAAGCCGATCATCCACAACTTGAGCAAAAATCGGAAATAATACATCCATTCGAATCTACACCGACAACAAAACGCATTTTCGAGAATCACGAACATTCGTATCATTCGATGGAAACCATTTTTGGAGAGCCTGCTGTTGAGCCAGAATCTACAGCTGAACCAGAACCTACAGCTGAACCAGAGCCTATAGCTGAACCAGAGCCTACAGCTGAACCAGAGCCTACAGCTAAACCAGAGCCTACAGCTGAACCCACTGCCGAGCCAGAGCCTGCTGCTGAAACAGAACCTACTGTTAAATTAATTGTTCCACCAGAATCCACTCAATCAGAATTGAACGTTGAATCAGAGCCTACATCAGAACCTGTATCAGAATTTTCTGCAAAACCAGAAATTGTTTCTAAAATCGAATCTATTACTGAAGCAGAATCTATCACTGAAAAAGAAACTGTTACGGAACCAATATCTGTCACAGAATCAGCAACAACTATCGATAAAGCAGACGATGACGTAATATCGAAAACAGAATCACATTATCTGATATCAACAGAATCACATTTGGAGTCAAATATTGAAATATCTAATCAGCCGGAATCTATTATTAAATCAATGTCTCATGATGATGCCGAATCTACACAAATATCACTTTTAGAGGATGCGAATACAACTAATGTACCTAAATCTCTTGCAGATTTATTACATGAAAATAACAATTCCGAAATTGATAAAGCTTTAATTACAACTATGAAGACTAATGAAAATCCGATAGATGATAATATATCCTTGCAAGTAATACCTTTAATATCCAAAAATAAATCTATAGATACAAACGGTGATGTGGAAATTAAAATGGAATCAACAACAATGCAATCTTACAACAATGAAGACGATAAAATTAATGAAAGTACAACTATTGAAGCAAGTTTTACTACTTTAAATTATGAAAATTTAGAACAGAATAATGATGAAAATATTATATCAAATAAGTCTCGGAATCATGATAATTCAAATACAGAACAATTTACGCAAAGTTCTGACCTTCAGGAAGAAAAAGAAAATGGCTCTACTACAGAAATAAATTTGAGCGATGACTTTACGATTAGTAAAGAACTCGATTCAACTACTGTGGCAACTACTGTGTCAACTATGTCAGTGGAAAACAGAACAGAATTAATAATGAAAACCACGCTTAATGATAAATATTTTCATACAATAGAAATAAATGGCATAAGTAATAAAAATCAAGAAACATATAATAATTCTAAAGTATATGAGACGACCATGATACCGGAAACTACTTATACTGACATGTCCACTCAACCGATATCTGATTATCAAAAAGAACACGTATTCGAACACGCGTTACAATCTAATACGCAAGATTCGAATGAGAAAAATGTCATCGAACATATGCCGACAACAGTCTTTCCTAAAGTACCGAAAAATTTTGCCCACAACGTCGAGCCACTGAAAGAACTTATCACGAAACCGCCAGACGACGAGCACATCATGCTGATACCGAAATCCGAGGAACCTGTAGAGATACACGCGATAATTCCACAACTCATTCCGGAACAAAGTCAATCCACACAAAATGAATCTCTGAAAGCAGAAAACTCGACAGAAATAAATAACGGAGTCGCGATTAACGAAGACGATTTGAATACAAAAAAATCTGTAGAAGATGTATTCTCGATCGACTCATCTACAATGCGTAATGACAAAAATATCGTTCATACGGGTAATAATGGATATACGATTTATTCTGACGAGGTTCAACATTCAACGAACCATCCTCTTCACCCGGCGATACTACCAGAAAATTCGATAAATCATTTCGCGGGAAAATCTGACGCAAATGATGATCGACACGTGGAGGATATGTCACCCTTCTTGCCGGATATCCATAAGGAGAAAGAAAACGCGAGAAAAGCACCGCGGTTGGATAAAGATGAACAGGACGTTCCTAATCCTTTCGAAACTCATATCGATGACGTTATAACACATCGGCCATTAATACAAATTAATGCGGATGACGTAAAACATAAATTGAATGAAACTGAAACTAAAGATTTATTAAACGACGTTAATTTATATTTGGTAAACAATGAAAGAAAAACAGATATCACAGAGGAAACTACAAAAATCATTGAAACAAACGCAGCAAATGACATTAAAAACATTATAAAGAATGATTTAAATACGAGCGAGATTGTGAACGATACAGAATCTAAAATTCATAACATATTGCATCAAGATAATAATTTTGCGAAATCAAATAACATAACGGAAGATGCTGTAAATCAGAAAAATAGCAATTCCTCCGTTATAGAAGAGGATGATGATAAAGCATTGAAAGCGATAGCATCGGTTATAGAAGATGAAACAATAGATTCATTTTTCCAAACTGCAATGCAATCCACAGATAATAAAACAGAATCTATTAAAGATGCTACTATTACTGCCGAAAAGAAAGTAGAAGATCTTGGAGATTCCGTGATAGAAAGTGGTACGACCAGTTTAGAAAAACCAGAAGAGAATGCTGTAGAAGATCAATACAATGACATTACGGATGAAAGTTTGTCAAAGAGGTATCGACACGATAATACTCGTAAAGACATTCCGATTAAAGTTGTGGAGGGATCCAAGAAAGTGATTTTGAATAATATTGATCCTATAATTTCTTACAATCGCGTGCCTTCATCAACAACCACATCCGACATTGTAAAGGAAAAAAATGAAACAAACATGAGCGCGACACAAAGTTTATTAAATACAACAGTTAAAGGCGTTTTGGAAAAACAGATGGAAGATGCCAAATTGACTACTCAAGAACCTGTGTTACCTATGGAAATCCAACAGGAAATGTCGACAACAATAACGACCGATAAAATTGAGATTACCACTGTGATCGATAACGATAAACGAGAGGAAAATAATAGAGAACAACTGAACATTGTTCGCCAATCCGATGAAAAAGAAGCTGATAAAATAGCGCAAATTACAACGACGCAATCTACGCTAGAAACGAAGACCACAGCTCAAGTACCTATCTTGCCCGAAGAACTGCAAACGACAGAGAATGACATATTAATGACAACGTCAATGGTACCGAATGAAGAGAAGGAAATGAATCAAGAAACTATCGACAAAACAAAGCCACGAATTTCCACGGAGAATATCATGGATGAAACAAAAAGAAATATAACTGACGAGAAAGAAAACGTTAACAGCGTCGAAATAAACAGTACATCGTCCGAAAGAAGCATGATAGCGACGACGATGTACGAGAATAATGTGAGTGTAGAATCCGGCCGGGAAATTGGACTTGATAAAAATATTAATGATTCGGATAGAACTATGGAGAACTCGACGGAAAGCGCGAAGATTGAGACTACTCTTATGATGTCTGCGACAGAAAAGAATGTCTTAAATGGCATAGAAGGAACTTCGTCTAACGATGTCACTACTACAGAAGATGTCAGACCGGTCACGGAAATGTTGGATGACACGCAGCCTGAAACAGAATCGTACAGAATATTCATCACAACACCGAGACCGATATCGATCGAGCCGGAACTTTCCGAAGAGGCACTCCGAGTGATACCGTTGGAGAAAAGTCAAGAAAGCAAGAAAAAAATAGCCGACAAAAAGGGGTTCGACAAATACAAGTATAAAAAAGAGAAAGACCTGAGCTTGGAAGAACACAATGAAAATAATGCGTCATCAAATAATCCGTTTTCTCAAACGGAACCATCGAGAATAATAACCAAAAATTACGAGGAACCGAACGATAGTATAGTGAGCTCTGACTTAGATCCAAGCATATCTCGATTTAATTTATTTGATAGAGAAGGTAACGTTTTGCCGATATTATCGAAGAATACGGGAAACATCGACGAAAGCAGCAGTATCGAAAATAAGGGAGTAATAACGGAAACAAAACCTAAGAATTATCCCAGCTTTATACCCGTGTCGGAAGAGATAATAGAGCCGGTACCAGTCACAGAACCGTACATAGTCAAAACGCGAAATTATACTCGTCCTTCGATCGTATCGAGCACTTTCGAAACAGAAGAGAGTACGGCTGTGAACGAGACGGCAATCGAAGGTCGTACAAACGACCCAGAAACGGATCTCTCTCACACCCACGTGAGAGCGAACGAAACGACTAGACAACCTGTCACTTTCCTCTCGGATCAATCGTTCGGCGACGCCGAGGAAATAGATCATGTTACGAAACAGCTGTCCACGATCCGGTTGACCGTTGGTCCAACCACGCCAATGGACATGGATGTCGAGAGCGCTACTACCGTTGCCACCACCAGCTTCTCGGGATTTGCATCTAATGCAATCCTCTCGAAATGCATCACCGACCAATTTCAATGTGCCAACGGCACGTCCAGAGACGGTGCATACTGCGTTTCATTATCCGCCAAATGCGACTCCAAGAATGACTGTTCCGATGGCTCGGACGAATTAAATTGCGAAGATTGCTCGGGTAACTTCCGCTGTGCCAGCGGACAGTGCCTGAAGAGGCACTTTGTATGCAACAAGATCGTGGACTGCGATGATGGCAGCGACGAGCGCGATTGCGAAAATTGGAAATGCCAATCTGATGAATTCAGATGTCCAAGCGGTGAGTGACGTGTAGAGATCGAATTATTTATATATCGAATTAGACAGAACGTATCAAAATCAATGAATGTTCTTTTATTAGCAGATTCTCCGATCAATTTCTGATTTTTCAAAAAAAAAAAATGTCGAGACATCAATAATTTTAAAGTTATAAGTAATTGGAAAAGAAGACTTTTCATAAACTAAACTTCGTAGAATCAAAAGATTAATAAAACTACATTTTTCAGTTAACTTCTCAAATAGAATTTGTTTTAATAATTTAGTTTAAGTTTTAATTATAGAAGATATGTAATAAAAAAAATTAGAAACTTGCCAAAAATCGTCATTTCTGCTAAGAAAAAATCAACTTCAAATTTTTTCAGCAGAAAATTTGCTATTAAAAGAAGCATCCAATGGTTTTGAGATATTCTATATATGAAATAATATACAATAAATAATAATCTTGGCTGACATGAATGATTAAAGTATTAAATATATGAAAAAATTGTTATTTAAAAAATCTGAATGTAATTATAAAATTCAATTTTATAGGGAGATGCATTCCGGCATCATGGCAATGTAACGGTCGACCTGATTGCGAAGAATATCGAGATGAATACAATTGCAGCGAAAGCTGCAAAGATAATCAGTATTTATGTCCAACGGAGAAGTGGTGCATCCCACAAACGTGGCGTTGCAACGGAATTGCCGAATGCATAAACGAAGAAGACGAAAAGCTGTGCGATTGCGGTCTAGATCAATTCGAATGTCAAACCGGTGGATGCATTTCCTCGATCCAAAGATGCGATGGCGTTAAAAATTGTCCGGATTATTCAGACGAATGGGGTTGTCTAATTACCAATATCACTGCGGAAACGAATATTAATACCGAAAATAATATGGCGAGCGAACCGAGTGATCGCATGTCACTGTTGAAGATAAGGTATATTTACATCAAATAGATATAATGAATATAAATCGTTTGCTTTTTTCTAATTTCTATGTTATCTCATTAATTTCGAAGCCGCGAATTAACAACTTAATTATAAAAAATTATAAATTGTGCCCAAGTATACACGACTATAATTTTTTCAAATAAAAACAAAGATTTGATTTATGCCGGAGTTAATTAATAAATATTTATAATTAATTTTTGGAAAATCAAAGATTCCGCAAACTGCGAAATAGGATTACTAATCTTAGATTTTATAAACCGCTAATAAACTATGTTAATATTATCATATATTTATGCAGACAATATGACAACGATTATCGACTAGTCTGTTCGGATGGATGGAGCGAAGAATTTAGCGATTCCTATTGTCGGACTTTGGGCTTCGCCGGAGCCGAGACAACTAAGAATGTTCGACTGTCTGCGGAAAAAGATCGGAGCGAGAAAATTCTAAGACTGAAAACGAATCCAAATCACCGTCTGCCGCTAGTCACGAATCTAGAGCAAGTAGAATTTTGCGTGTCGGATAAAGTTGTGCAAGTGTCGTGCCAAGAATTTTCGTGCGGTCTGCACGATGCTGAAGGATCGTCCGCGAGATTATCTGGTGGGACGCCAGCCAACGATGGACAATGGCCCAGCGTGGCTCTATTGAAGGAGCTAAAACACGGGACCGCTTGTACAGCCAGCATACTCGGTCCCATGCACGCTCTGGCCAGTTATTCTTGTATTTACAGGTAATTAAATGTATAAGATATAAATAAACGTGCGCGCGACATCATTGGATGACGAGATAAATCGCATCGTAATTAAGAATTGATAAAAAAAAATACTTAATATTTATATATAATTTTATATAATTTAAACATAATCTTTATTTCAATTTATATATATATATAAGTTATAATTTATATATATGTAATATTGAATATCATTGTTGTCATAAAATGTGCGCGCGATATACTGTTTCAATATTATCACATAATATAACTTTTTCGACTTGATATAGATACAAGGATAACAATAGATGGCAATTTTTCGCCGGTGGAGATATGCTAAAGGGACAATTTGTTAAAAATATCGTGCCCTATCCTCAAGTAAAATATAATCAGTTCCTGTACAATAATGATATCGCCCTGATCGAATTAGAGGAACCGTTAGTGTTTTCCCGAAACATTAGCGCCGTATGTCTTCCCAGACAGCCTATCCAGGTACGCATCCGCACGATTAAATTTTCTGATATGTAAATCCCTTAATTAAGCATATTTATAATGTTCAATAATTTTTCATAATTGAGCAGAGACAGATTTGCGTAACAGCAGGATGGGGATTTTCTATGAACGGGGAAATAGATTTACAACAATATCTCAAATTCTTGTCTCTTCCAACGTATGATTTCGATAAATGTAATGCCACGAGCCATTATCCAGGATTTATCACGGAACACAATATATGCGCAGGATTGACCGATACGGATAAAGGCCCTTGTTATGTAAGCTTAACATTATGAAAAACAACATCATCACATTTTCATAATTATCATTTAGAAAATATTTGAAAGAGAGAAAGAGAATGAAAAAGATACTAAAACAAAATATCAAATCTCTACAAAAATCACGAATATGTTTTCTTAATTAAACAATTGTGTCCAAATGAATAATATAAAATTTGTAAAATATCGTGCAATTTTACATTACATAAATCGCAAATACGCAAATATTCGTTATGCGACAGTTATATTTCAAACATAAAAATTTGTTGAAAAATTGCAATTAATGTTAGATAATTATATATTAATATGTGTACATATGTATACATTAATTAACGTGTGTATGTATTTATCATTGCATTATAATGAATTTTAATGAAATTGCCAATTAATTGGCATCAATGCAATTCAATATGTGCTTTCAGAATGACGAAGGAGCGCCACTAATGTGTGCCAGTGAATCACAGGGTATACCGGAAAGATGGGAAATACAGGGCTTACTAAGTTATCATAGCAGATGTTCAAGAGATCATCCAGCAATTTTCTCGAGCTTAGAGCCAGCGCTCTCGTGGTTACGCGAATCAGTGCCAGCTTTGCAAACGCAAAGCTAAATGATTATTATATCGCTTTTTCGAGATATATGAGAAGCTGTTATTCATGATATTGTACACTAAAAGAGAACGGCAATTTTAATAAGCAAAAAAAAAATCGTCGTTACAAAGATTGTACAGAAGAAAAATTTGGGTTAAACTTTCTTTTTATGCTCAAAAATCATACATTTAATTAAATTCACGTTCTTCTTTTTTTCTAATTTTTATGTTCCTACTTTTTTTAATAGTTCTCAAATTTTTTCTGCCCCCCATAAAAATTTAACGATAGAATAAATATAAACACTTAAATTCTGTACGACAAAAATTATAACAAAACATATGTAAAGAAAATGAAGGATAACAAAATTATAAACTGATTTATAATTAAGGAAATATTATGTAAATATTGTATAAAGTAATTGTTTATTATGGATAATGTGGTATAAGAGTTTATTAGTAAAATGGGTCTCTTAAATTTACATTTTTTGTAAGTAAAATTCCTATCTATTACTATATATACATGAAATTAATTATTACCTAATCAAGCTAAAAATTTAAAATTTTTTGTGATGTCTCGAATATTTCCAAAATGTACTTTTGTATATTGATTTAAAATAATTATTTAACACAAGAGACACCGATACATATACGATACATGGCCGATTATATACGAATCAATAGTTTGTCTCAGAGATCCTAAATAAGGATTTCTGAAATGAACAACAGATAGAATTAAGCAGTAGATAGGATAACTGTATATATAATATATAACTATTTTAATAAAATACATTGTTATAGAAATTACAGTATGTTCATATATGCATAGTCATTGCAAAATGCGTATTTTTATATTTCAAGTAAAAATGATAAATAAAACATATTTTAAACACATTACATATCCAATATTTTCTCTTTCCATTTTAGATTGCTTCCATAAAATATTACTATAAATAATTTAAAACATTATTGATAAAACTGAATTTGCACTATAACATAGAAACTAAACGTACAATGGGTCTGTTCTTTATAGCTGAACTGGCTGCACTAGTTCAGAATTTATCTTTTTCTCTCCACATTGGAAAGAGAAAAAATAAACTCTGAACTAGTGCAGCAAGTTCAGCTATAAAGAACAGACCTAATATAAATTAACAATAATGTAATTAATTAGATGAGACAATTATTTCTTCAATCATCTATTTGTTTCTTTGGTTTAACTGCTATCTCAGCAGCTGTAACCGCAGCATCTAAAGTAATTAATGATTCTGATATACTACTTATGACTGTATTATATTTAGTTAAAAGATCGTGTATGTGAGCACATAGTTCTCTGGAATCTTCGTAAGTTTTCAGATACGACAATGATATTTTATTAAATGTGCTATTTAATTCAGGCACATTTTTGATACGTTCTGACTCTAAGATAGGCATGAGCTCCTGCACTTTGGTTAACAGATTATCATTCTCTATAATCTCTGGCTCCATCGTCAGTAGCAATTGTGCTTTAGCACTTACAGGTATATCGAAATCTTCAGAAACAGGTTCCAGGTAGCCATTTAATTCTGGCAGCCGTTTAATAAGCGCAGTTGGCTTTTCTCTGCCTGACAATGCTGAAGAAATGAGCGAGTTGGCATCAAGGAGACGTTCGATGATAGTGTTTGACGGTGCAGGATCATCAATACTAATTGTTTTACCAAGCCCATATACTTGCTTCTCTAAATTAGCAATTCTATCTTCTAACAACTTGACGGATGACATCTTAAAAGCTAAAATACAGAAGTATATATAAATATATATAAAGCTTTTTACACATTATTTATTAAAATACAATAACTAGATAAGTCATGAAATATACACACCATTATTGATTTTATATTTCTCTTAGAATATACTTACTATTTACACAAATTGTGTTTTATTAATCAATTCAATTAGTATAAATTTTGGTTCAGAATTACAGAATGTGTATATTTTATGCGATTATATATATTATTATACAGATATTTTTAATAAACATTCATCGAACAACAGAAAATGCAAAATATTTAATTCGCACGAAATGTATAATTTCGTGCGAATTAAACATTTTACATTTTTGTTGTTCGAGATGTTGCATATTCTCATATAGTTGCATAAATTATATGATAACAGATAACATTTATAGACTATTTACCTCGTTGTTAAAAATTCAGGTTCGATGAGATTGGTAAGTTTGACAGAAATGTTTGGAGGTTATTATTTCTTGTCACTCACCATCACTCTCTTGACATGCGCGCGCAATGCCCACGTGATCACGTGATTACATACAAATTTAAATTATTATATATAATTCAAAAAGAAGCAACTTCTTATTCGACAATTTCAGTACATGATGATAAACTGTACAGAATGTATAAATACAATTAATTTCCTTTTTTACTAATTTTTCGCATAATGTAAAAAGTCATTCTCAGATTATATGCTTCATGCTCCGCAATCGCGCGCATATAGATTGAAAAATAATGCTGCGCTATATCTCGAGCACAAATATTAATTTATACACAAATTATAAATATACATAAAATGCATATAGGAATGCTCGAGCAAATTATTCGCGATTATATTTCGGCCTTTGAAAATAGTATTCGAAAGAAAATGCGGTTATTTTATTATACAGACAGATAAATATATATATGTTCTCAAATTTCTAAATCTTAAATCTACGATATGTTTCGTCTGTGTGGCAAATCACATTCTAAGGATCATACAGTCTATCTAATCGTGATCTTATCACGACACATGCAAATGAATATTAATTATTATTTACCTTCTCTTTCTGGCGCGCAAATTTTCCGTTTCCTTCCCGCCATGCGCTATCGGAGCTTACGTACCAAATTTCGTCGACGGGGTTTCATTTCGTTCGCCTTTACTTCGATCTACTCCAAGTATCTTCGCATTCTTATGACCTGTTGCACATTCCTACTTTATACTTTGTTTTCACGCGTAATACAATTTAAAAAATACATTCTTTAACGAGAAACTCACGTACCTGTGATTTCACTACGTAGCTCCCTCCATCGAGTCTCGAACCAGATACTCGACGCGTGACACCAGACGGGCCGCGCCACTATAAATTTTTATATCATGAATATATCTACAAATTGTCAGTAGGTTTGTTCATTTCGTTTGCTCTCTCTACACTCATTGTCCGATCTCTTTATCTCCAATGCCCGAATATACATCCATCTCATTTCTAGAGAGTGCAGGAATTTTTATTAATTGCAAACAAAACGAACAAATCTAATAATAAATAAATATATGCCGGTTTTTTAACACGTCTAGTTTATACTTTTTCGAAGATTGATTTATTGATAATAACTTTTTACGAACTAGATTTCTAATAATTTTTCCAATTCATTTACTTTTTGAAAGAAAAGGCGATCTCTTCTTGTTATGAAACATTGTAAAATGAAATAGACAGAAAATCCTCGTGACAAGAGGAGGAAGTTAATTATACATAATCGGGATGAGAGAAATGATCTATAAAAATTCGTGTTATAAAATTTATAAAAAACAGTACGTATAAAAAATCTAGGTCTGTATTTAATTATAATCTTCACAAAGCAAATTTATTGGTCATTATTATCTATATCTATTTTTTTTATATAGCTCTTTCGCGCGCGACAAGGAGCAAGGATTGCGGGAGATTACGGATGATCGAAGCGGAGAGCCGAGAAGCCGTGAGTCGGAGAGCGGAGAGAGCATCTGTCATGGCCGACGCTCGGTTGGCGAGCGTAGTTACGGTCGGATCGTATCAGCGTGCGGTGGTATATGACAGTGCGTCGTCGTCCTCCAAGGAGAGTGACTGAGAGGTGGTGAGACCTGGAGCGACGCGAGACACAATAATGGATGATAATGGGCAGACGAGCGGGTGTCGATACGAGGATAGACGCTACCACTAGCGAGCTCGAGGTGCTCGTTGTGTCAGAAGAGGAGGTGGAGGAGGAGGAGGTGGTGCTGCGAGAGGTGAACTTATGCGACGGGAGGTTCGCGACGACGATGATGATGGAGTCGCGGCATCCGCGTAGGGCCCGCTTGCGCCGCATCATCGGGATATGCCTGTTTCTGGCGTTGACCGGGATCGTCTACCTGGGCTACTTCTGTCCCGATCATGTGTGCGCCCTGACCAATCGCGAGATCAAAGAGTCCATCAGGGTATCCGAGAGCCTGTCCGTCCCCGTCGGCTCCGCCGCACTGTCTTCCGTGTCCATCGAGTTTGATAAAAACGGCCTGCTCTCGGTGCATCCCGCCTTTAAGCTACAGAGCATCCAGGGCAGTCTGGGCTACGATGATGTTTTCGCCAATGACACTTTTCAGTTTGATATTAATGCTCACGATGTCATGGTTTTTTTGCATATACAGAAAACTGGTAAGTTTACGCGGAAACTACATTTATTGTCCAGGTATATTGTCTAAACGCAAGAGCCAAATGATCTTCTTTCCATTACTACATCTATTTCTTGAAGTCTTAAAAAATTTGCTGAAGTGCTGAACATGTAAAATGATTTACGTTAAAGTTTTAATACATAATTTTTACTTTTTTTTACTTTATTTATTTATAAATGTTAATAGAAATATGTTCTATTAAAGAAATTATTTATGTTAATTATCTTTTATCCAAATAGTGTCAAATTGAATTAATATAAATAAATAAATTTATAAATATAAAACTTGCAAAAATTAAAATGTTTACAATATATTTCTTTTCTTCCATACCAAGATTTTTTTAGTGTATGTTTAGACAAAAGTAAAACAATAAAACAATGTTACTTCTCTTCTGGCCATTGTACACTTGAATTATTGCATTATTCATCAGGCATACTCAAATCCCCAGGCCTTATCTTAGAAAGAAAGAAAGAAAGAATAATTCAGTGAAGTTATTTAGTATGCTATATGCTTACATCCTTTCTATTTTTTCTTTCTCTTTGTATTCCTAAATTTTCCTTTGTAAAAATGCATCTCATTAGAATATTACTTGCTATAAGTTTTAATTTCAAAATATTTAATTTAAAAAAAATAAAATATATTCTATATATAAAAATTAATAAAAATTGGTAAAGTTTAAGAATAAATTTAGGCATAAAAAATTTTGTTATTATTAATTTAGACTAATAATATAAATATCTGTTATGTGCAAGATATCTAATACTGTTATTTTGTTGAAAGGTGGGACATTATTTGGAAAACATCTGGTACGAGACTTAGAATTACAAAGACCGTGTTCGTGTCAACGACGACGAAAGCGTTGCTTCTGTTTCCGTCCAAATCGTAACGAAAATTGGTTATTTTCGCGATATTCTACTGGCTGGAAATGCGGTCTACACGCGGATTGGACCGAATTGACGAATTGTGTAGATACAGAGCTCAATAAAATCGAAGGGGAAGGCATCAAACGCCGTTACTTTTACCTAACTATCATAAGAGATCCCGTCGCGAGATATCTCTCCGAATTCAAGCATGTGCAAAGGGGTGCTACGTGGAGAGGTGCTCGTCATTGGTGCGGAGGTACTCAAGCAAATATACCCCAATGTTACAATGGCTCCAGTTGGAAAAATGTCACTTTAGAACAGGTAATCTCAGTTTTTTGCAGAATTGCGTAGCATAGAAGGATTTCTTACTCTTAGCCAATATCTTTGCTGATTTTGCATTTGTAATGTGGACTTCTTTCATGGATTAATATAGTTCATCTATATATTGTGTCCTATGTCTAGAAATACATTAAGATAAGAGTTTCTTATCTGAATAAAACCTCCCTTTTTTATTTTGTACACGATTATTTCCTGTCAGATAACTTCATGCCCTCTTTCATAATAAGTGCATTGTGCTTGTGACTTGTTGTTGCTACACATATAAACAATGAAAACGAAATTTTATTTGAATAAAGAGATCAGAAATAGAAATGTTAATATAGATTAGAAAGCTTGATTGTTTAATAATGAGATTATTATATCTGTGCAGTTTATGGCATGTTCCTATAATTTGGCGAGTAATCGTCAAACTAGAATGCTGGCAGATCTGTCAATAGTTGGCTGTTATAATTCTACTCTCAGCAGCACTGACAGAGATCGTTTAATGTTGGCAAGTGCTAAGCACAACTTGCAGTACATGCCTTTCTTCATGTTGACTGAGTATCAGAAGGTATGCAATAATATATATTTGTAAATATATTATGCATAATTTTTATATTGTCACTTTATTATTATTATTATAAATTTATGTTACTCTTGTTATAATAATCTTTATAACATTCGTATAATGGTCCTCATATAAAAACATTTTTTTTATCGACTGTGAACTCGCGCGCGATATAATGTAATCAATAAAATATGTTAAATACTATATAGCCAATCTTACATGCAGAATAATGCAGAAAACAATTGCAACAGTTCCTTTATGAATATGCATTATAGCTATATAAAATTGTTGTTCTTATACGTCACGTTCGCGGCTTGAATGCTTAAGAATAGACGTCTTAATGTAAATATTTAGAGAAGTTCCCTTCTTCCAACATCTGTGAGCAAAAGGTTTACTGTATAAATTATCCATTACTCTGTCTTTAGATTCTTACTTCTATTATAGTTATTCCATCTTTGATATGCACTTGGAAAATATTTAAAAACTTGTTACTTCTTTATATGTATATGTAATTTTTATTATATATTTCATATATTAATATACTACGTTTAAAAAAATAACACTTTGTTTTCTAAGACGATGCTACACAATTATAAATAATTCTAAAAGTATATGTTTTTTTTACTGTAATATAGTATCTTTTTCATGCAATAATGTGATTTTTTATAACATCACAGATTATCATAGGTAATATAAATCATGTAGTTATCATAAATAATAACCTTTTTTTCTTTATTGTGACTTATTATCGATAAATTAAAGTTGTTAGCCTTGATCTCTATTCACAGACTTGACATAAAAAAACATTTAATTGCATATTAATAGTATACATGTTAGAATATCATTCAAATCATTATTAAAAGATATTTTATTGATACAATATATTGTTTTAATTATA
>NW_021853570.1:1070107-1111262 GCF_003651465.1 Formica exsecta
ATATTTATATTAGAAAAAATAATAAAGTGTGTATGATATAATAATATTTAATATTAATGATTAAATATATGTATATCTTAATGTACATTATTTTATACTAATGACAAAATTGTATCATATCAGGTGGGACAATATACCTTTGAGGAAACGTTTAAAATGCGATTTGCAGTTGCCTTTGAACAGCATAATGCTACACTTAGTGCAGCTACTATGGCAACCCTTAGCGCAGAACAATTGGATACTGTACGTAGGCTCAATAGTCTAGATCTGGAACTCTACGAATTTGCAAAGATTCTCGCCTTTCAAAGATTTAAACGGCTTAGAGATCGTGATCCACATTTCGTACAACGATTCCAACATCTTGGTGAATTACCATCAAGACAAAGTGTCACAGAATTTAATTGGGATTCCGTCATTGAAGATACTACAGAGTGATATGTAAGTACGTTATCTTTATCGACGCCAAACATTATGCTGGATCTGACTATCTTAGGGAAATACCCTTGAAACAGAATGGTTTATATATAAATCATGTAGCTATCTGCATAAAATTTACCAAAAGCACGGAAGTGTACTTGGACGAAACCAAAGAGAAATCCGAGAACCTTGTGATGAACCTGGCTATTCTCATCAGCAACTAAAAGTAAAAGTTGCAATGTGTAATGTTCACAAAAATTTTCTATGATTCATAAAATACTCGTACATTCTATGAAGGTTCTTCCACATATAAGTAACACATATCTTTGGTTATGATTTTACATAGATAAAATTGTTAATTTTTTTTATAAGATTTATCTGCAAACATAATTATTGCCATATGCGCCAAATGATTTTTCTCAAATCAATTTGTACATATATTTATGCCGTTTTTAAATAATTTATATTTTTTGGATTATATATATATACATATATTATATATGAAATTTAGTTCTGTTTTCAATTTATTTACATAAATAATTTTATAACAAATATTGATGTGCAAGTAAACTTACATATTTTAATTGAGTATAACATAATATATATTATACAAAAGTCATAATTTTAGTTAAATAGATATAAAAAATATTTAGGAACAAAATGTGGGAGTACCATTATTTTCTGTTAATTCATATTATTTTAAAAAGTTTATTATTGAGTTTCTGAAAACATTTTCATATGTAAAATTTATATTCTCTTCTTTCAAGAAAAACTAAATTTGTTCAACACACCCACACATATGTACATGAATTAATCTACATTATTGAAATAATAAGTAAAAAGCTTACACTTAAATGTGTGATGTAAAATGTTATGTAAAATGTTAAGATTTGAATATTGAAATAAGCACATACATTCATAAGAAAAAATACAAATCAACAAAACTGCAACTTGAAATGCAAGAATGTTGAATATAATTATGATATTAATTAATTATATTTGCATTGATACATTATATTGAATTTATAATATCTGTTATCCAGATATACATGCAACAAATACTACTTATTGCATGTACTACTGCTAATTATTGCACAAATATTCTAGCCATATTAAAAGAGAAATTATGCTTTGTTTAAAGATATAAAAAGAGCATATGTGAGATCCTCAATTATTTTGCACACTATCAATTTATAACAGGGGAAGCTAAGAAATAGAAATAGTAATGATAGTTTCAACATTTGGTAAAATTTTATGCATTATACAATTTTTTACATCAGGAGCATACATTGTAACTAAAAAAGATGCACACTCATAAGCTTTGAATTACTTTTGTAAATATATATCTCTAAAAGTATATATATATTTTTTAATCAAATTACTTGCAGCATGATTGAAACGAGTCCGTTAGCTTTGTGAAGCTAACACTTAGCATTTTGTATAGTTTAAGTAATAAAATATGACTATGGTAAGCCATATGTAAATCAAGATATGTAAAATGGAAAAAAGTATCCATTTTCAATCATTGGATCTGCACACTGCTCGAGAGATGATGATTAACGGTCCTACACTTGATTAATATAAAATGCTATGCTGTTCATTAATTATGATATTATTTTGTGCTAAAAGAAGTATTGTCTCAACACGTAGATATAATTAAATCATATCGAAAGTCCTCCAAATATTTCAAAAAATGATTTAAATAAATTATTTTATTAAAGGCCTATATAATTTTATCACAAATAACAGTAATGCATTAAATGATCGTCGTTATTCCTAGATTAAAGTTAATCGTACTATTTTAATACAATTAATACTAATTCAATATACAACAAAAGTTATAAGTGCAATAAGACTTGCGATGGGTTACCATTATAAATATCTCATATCATCCAGTCATAATATAAATATAAAATATAGCGATTTTAGTTACATTAGCTAATAATTATAGCATAGGCAAAGGCTCTCTTGAATAATAATGGTCTTTCGAATGAATACAATACGTATATATCTAATAATATATATAGGAAATCGAGTGCCATAAAAATCTTGTAATTAAAAAATCTTTATCATTACAAAAATGCGCAATTATGTTATTTTTAGTATATAGGGATTTAATTATGGCAGATAATGAGATTAGAGATAATATATAAATATTACATTGTTTCAATCGAATGACCTATTTATATTACAAATATATACATATAATGTTAAGTGTGTAAAATTATCAATGATTGTTTAAAGCTACTTTACTATTAAGGACCAAAGAGTTAAGATGTTTCAGCAAGTACTCAGAAAGCTTGCAGCACAAACAATTATAAGAAACTTTTTATACACATTGTTAGATAAAAAGCTCATTATGTCGACGATAAGCGCGAATGATTATCTTAACGTTTTTCGTTTAGCTATCATTTTCATGTTATTAACGGCGCTTATCTGACTGTGATCGATTCTTACATCAGAAAAAAGGCTTATCTATTCGATTATATCAAATGATAGACTGCGGTTTATTTTGGGTGCATTAGAATTTTGTAAGTTTGATGATCTCATTAAAAATGTATTCGTTCTATATGCACAATAATTGAATCGTTCAAATATTCACGTAATCAATAATGTAAAAAAAGAGGTGCAAGTTTTCAAAATGTTTGAAAGGATGAAACATTAGCTTTAATGTTCATTATACAATACTTGTAGCAAGAGAAAAGATATGAAAAGAGAAAGAGATAGTTAATGGAATGCCATGACACTAGCCTAATGAAGCGAACAATAGGCCTAAAGCCGTCGGTACCTTATTTAAGCCATTGTATATACCATACCATTAGTTATTTAAGAATCAATAAATCATGTATACAAGTGACACATATTTATGTGTGATTACATCTATTATTATATACAATTATACAAATAAAAGTATACAGATATTGTAAGATAGACGTCGCGCAGATCGATGTTGTAAGTTCTTTAATTTTAATAAATCTGAAGAATCTTTCAGTTATGTAAAATTTATATTTATTATAAATCTCTTCATTCTGTAGAGTAATGGATCGAAAAATAGATTCTGATATAGCATTAAGCAAATTATTTATTCCACGCATCTCGTTTTTTTAAATACATCCACGCATTATCATGCAATTATTATGACAAACATTTATACTTTGTGACATCGTTTCTTAATACTATGGCTCCTCTTCTATTTTAAGATTTGTTCTTATTAATTATAATTATTCTTAATTTAGTTCCAATGATTAATCAAAATCGTGAAATGGACGAACAATTATCAATTTTGACAATACAGTGATTATTATTTTACTTTTATTTCACTTTTTGTCATTCTGCTAAAGCAACGATTGCTCCAGCATTATTTTTTCAAAGCCCATTGGTAGAGCATAGATAAAATTCTCAAGAATTAAATCTAAAATGGCTCCATCATCAACTAAAAGTTAAAATATTATTGACTAAAAATCAATTGTCACATTATTACTTACTTGTTAAAACAAATATACCTACCATATAACACTGGATAAACTCGTCCCTTTATATTTGTAACTGGAGCATTCATGGATTCTCCATTTAAATAAAAATTTAACTCTATATGGTCATAGGATACTCCCTAAGAAAAATTGTTAGTAATTCTAAAAAGATTCCGCTTGTAATGTAACTCTTAAAAACTACAAGTACATGTATATATTATTCTTTTGATTTTTGAAATCGATACATTAATTTGCTTAAAAGGTTGTTAAAATTAAAAAAAGAGCAATGATACATACAATAACATCCCCTTCCTGTGCAGGATTTTGAATCTTATGGAGTTCTTGCTGGTTATGCCTTATAATACCATCCCAATTGAGTGCCCAACTTTCTGAATCCTTTCCTCCTTCGGCAACATTGAGATCCGTGTCCCTCCTGGCTAGCCCAATAGCCCATATACCACCTTGCTGTATTTTTACTTCAAAATAACTTTTACTTTGGACAAGAGGGGCATTTGTTAAGGCACCACCATTTCCGCATATTCTTAGACCATTTTTCACTATTACTACTTCATTTCCTACACAAAAAAAGTATTGGAACCTGGTATATTACAAAATTTCAATCAGACTATCTTTGTACAATCCAAATGTATATATCAAATATGTAAAAGATATACTTAAAGTAGATTTATAGATAGTACAATTATTTAAAAGATGCACTAGCTTTTATCAGATACATTTCAGAGGCACAATTTTATATTTACATAGGATGGAGGATATAAATCAACAAATGCACTAAAAAAATTGCGATAGATTATTGCATATTAGAATATATCAAAAATGTTTCTGGCGATCGCCTCGCGCAAAAACGATAAAATCTTCAGCAATCGATTGTATAATTGATTTTCTATGAAGAATAAATATGCAAAAAGTAGTGCGTAAATTACATATGGTATGTTTTCTGATGTTTTTCTAGCGTTACGTCACGTCAATGTTAATTCGGGCGATCTGACACTCGCGTGACGAGTGTTGACAGTTACCCATATGAGTCGTGTCTAAGGCGATGGGATTTCGTTCCCGCTTCGGAGCATGAGTCGCGGCGAAGCCGAGGCCGTCAAAACAGTTCCTCAGACAACAAAACATCGTTCTCGATACCGCTCGGGTTTACTATTCGTTCACAAGTGCAGCAAACGCGACATCGTAACGATGTAACGAGAGAAAAGTCCACTCTCTTTTTTTCGCCCCTCGTTTGGGATGTCTCCCGATATTTCGCTTAATTTTTGTCAAAATCCATCCGTAATAATGCGGTCATAGACTGGCGCAAGCTTGACGTTGCTAGACACTGTTCAAACCTACGCATAAGTAAACCTCACAAAAATGGCTTCCCCTCCGAAAATTTTTGATCAATATAAATTATCTTGACGAGCTTTTATCACGTAGCATATGTTATACTTTATGATTCTTCCTCTTATTCTAGCAATGGATATAAATCATTTCAAGATGCGAGCTCTTTGCGAATGACGTAAATTAATGATTGAGGTTAGGTCAGGTTAGGTTTCGTGTCGTAAATCGAGGATGAATAAAATTATGCACACGCATACACTTTTAGCTTGCATATTTGAGACAAACACAATATTCTTTTAGTACCAAAAAGGTATTTATTTCCTTATATTATACAAGAGTATGAATTTATATCCGACTGGGATACAGCATCTGCAACATAAAACAATTTGAATTATTTTTGGTAATAAAAATTATTATTTTTATCTAATACTGAGAAATAATAGGTTTGTTTTTTCTAGCTGAACTGGCTGCACTATTCAGAGTTTATCTTTCTCCTTCCAATGTAGAGAGAAAAAGATAAACTCTGAATTAGTGCAGCCCCAGATTAGCTATAAAAAAAATAGATCTAATATTACATGCATACAATTGATTGTAACAATTATTTATTAAAACGGGATATATATAGAAATTGTATACATAAAATTCATTTATATTTCAATGAGAGATATGTAAAGTTATATATATGTATATGTATTTGTGTGTATATAGAATTATAAAATATAAATTTTAACTTACAATTCTGATACGATGACCCATAGCCTTGGCTGGTAGATTTCTCTTAAATTTTGCACGTACCGATCCACTTGCTCCATGGGGACGAGTGACTTTGCCCCAGATAGCTCTAACCTTTGTCTTTTTTGTGGTCTTTCCAGGTACTGGAGTCTTGTTTTTAGCCTACAGCAATGTTTATACATATGCTATTTATTATAATCTTAATGAACAGAAATTCCATAATGTAAACTAAATCAATATACAGTGCTATATTAAATTTCATAAAAGAAAAAAAAAAATTAAAGATTTTGACTACAAGAATTTTTTGTATGTTCTTGCATCTGAATTAGTGCAGCTAGATTAGCTATAAAAAAAATAGATCTAATATTACATGCATACAATTGATTGTAACAATTATTTATTAAAACGGGATATATATAGAAATTGTATACATAAAATTCATTTATATTTCAATGAGAAATATGTAAAATTATATATATGTATATGTATTTGTGTGTATATAGAATTATAAAATATAAATTTTAACTTACAATTCTGATACGATGACCCATAGCCTTGGCTGGTAGATTTCTCTTAAATTTTGCACGTACCGATCCACTTGCTCCATGGGGACGAGTGACTTTGCCCCAGATAGCTCTAACCTTTGTCTTTTTTGTGGTCTTTCCAGGTACTGGAGTCTTGTTTTTAGCCTACAGCAATGTTTATACATATGCTATTTATTATAATCTTAATGAACAGAAATTCCATAATGTAAACTAAATCAATATACAGTGCTATATTAAATTTCATAAAAGAAAAAAAAAAATTAAAGATTTTGACTACAAGAATTTTTTGTATGTTCTTGCATTCAATTCGATTTTTCTTAAATGTGGATAGATTTATGCGGAGATAGAGTTTATACCTTATATACATAGACACATCGTTTTCCTACATAGAAATCAGAATCTCCTTTAGTACCGGCTCCTTCAATTTTGAGCAATGCGGTATGTTCATGTTGATTGCGCAATCCACGTTTGTAACCGGTGAAAATGGCCTTCGCGTACAGACGTCCGTGCCTCTTGAAGGGCCTCTTTCTCAGAGCCACCGGCGCATCTTCCGCAGCGCTTTCCTTTGTCTTAGGCGTTTTCACTTTGCTTGTCATTTTCTAAAAAAAAATAAAAGATTATGTACAATAAGAATTACATAAATATTCCTCGAATAAAAAAAAAAAAAGAATGGGATTCTACGATTCACATGTTTATAGAAACGGAATTAATAGAACACTTTGTGGTTATGTACAATAACAGTGGATAACGAGAAAACATTTTGTCAGAAATTATACGAAAATGTCACAAAATTTGAGTTAGAACTCGACATTTTTTCAGATGTACATATAACAATATTGAGCTCATGTGATTTATTAAACTATTTACATTTCTATCGTCACACTATGAACGATAAATGCCATATGAAACATGTCGCGGTAATCCGCCGGAATCATTGGAAATTGAGTAACAATATAGGAAATCAAGTAATTGTACGGTAATCTGACATAATGTTTTACAAAGTGTCACTTTTATTTGCGAAGAAAATTAATTACGTGAATCAATTTTTATTGTTAATTATGAGATTTTCTCACTACAAAACGTACCAAACGTGTATCATGAACTAAAAGAAACACAAGAAGGAATGGAAATGGGAGGAAACCTTATGTCCCTCTGCTTGTAGAAAATACAACTAATATTAATAAGTAGCTGGTCATGTGATCGTGATATGAGTTTCCTGAGCAGCATTTTAATTTCATATATTTGTAAAAGTGTTAAAATCATTATTGAAAATTAATAGAAAAATTAATTAATTAATAAATAAGATTGCTTATTCATCAAGTCCCTAGAATCTCTAGAGTCCCTATTTTCTAAAGACTCTAGAGTAAAGTAGTACGTTTCCATAATTTCGTAGGAGATAACGCATTTCTCGTGAAATGTATGACCAATGGTTATAACCAATTTGTCGCGAACCGGCTTTTAGAAAATATAGAAAATGTTGAATATTCATCCGCGCACGACCGGTTCGTAAGTGCGATGGTTATATATCATTTGTACATACGTTCATATGTTCCTATACATATCATAATATTTTTTTCATTTCGTATTTGTAAAAATTGACGTTATATATTTGTATTATATTGATCCGAATAAGAGTAACGGGCTGTACTGCTATACAGAATCCTAGCTGCATATTAAATCGACGACAAAGTTCGAAGCGAATCGAGATATAGCTCTTCTTATCTGCATGTTCTCGAATATGACGAACATGATATCTTAATGCATGTCTCACGAAATAAATATTAATTTTATATTTTTATTTATTCTTTTCATGTCGTTGCTACTCGTTTATATAGATGTGATATAATATTCTGCACAGATATATTACAAGATGTCAGAGGTGTCATAATTAGTATGTAAAAGCAGATACGACGATTAAAATAGAACAGTGACGCCGTAAATTTAGGTAAAATATAACGGGTGATAAATAATTAGATTATGCGGGGATGCATAATTAACTTTGAGAATACTTTATAGATGCTGGCTAGTAAGCTAATTTTTATTTCGCACAATGATCGCCAGCGACATACAAGGCTCCTTGAAGGAAGCTCTGTACGAGACATTAACAGAAATTTTGTCACCGCATTATGAAACCCGCAAAGCTGCGGAACAGAGAATTCAAGCTTTAGAAGTAACAGAGGAATATGGAATACACTTGACTGAATTTGTCGTTGATCCCAATGGGCATTTACCTATTAGACAATTGGCTTCCGTTTTATTGAAGCAATATGTTGAAACGCATTGGTGTTCATTGGCTGATAAGTTCCGTCCACCAGAGCTTAACAATACTGCTAAAAAGAAGATTAAAGAGTTACTACCTTTAGGGCTTCGAGAATCTATTAGTAAGGTAATATTTTATTCAAATAATTTATTTAACTGTAAAAATTTAATTTATTATTTAATTTAATATTACATTATTACATATTGATACAATATTATATATGAATATAGGTAAACAAAATATTTTTAACTTTAGGTACGAACTGCAGTAGCTTATGCAATATCTGGTATAGCGCATTGGGATTGGCCTGAAAATTGGCCTGCCTTGTTTGATGTTCTTGTCAGCTGTTTAAGAGATGAGAGTGAATATGCTGTTCATGGAGCAATGAGAGTCTTGACAGAATTTAGTCGAGATGTCACAGACACTCAGTTGCCCAATGTGGGACCTATTATTCTTCAAGAGATGTACAGGATATTTCAAAATGAAAATGTAAATTTGATAGAAAAATGAAATATTTTTTTCACAATTTTTCTTCTTCACATTGTCATCTTTGTTTTTTGCAGCAGTATTCGATTAGAACGCGTGGTCGTGCAGTTGAGATTTTCATAACAATTACAACTTTAGCTGCTAATATGGGAATTTATGAAAAAGGATTTACAGAGCAGTATCTACAGCCAATCATTCCTATGTTTTGTGAGAAGTTTGTTGAGTGCCTCAGAGTGCCTAACAGCCCAACTAGTGACAGTGGATTAAAAACAGATATTATTAAAGCCATAAATTGTCTTGTTACAAAGTTGCCCAAATATGTATCACATCTTTTACCTCAAATGCTGCCACCTGTATGGGAAACTTTATGTCAAAGTGCAAAGACTTATCAAGAAACAACAGTCAATGCTGATGAAGACATCAATGATAAAGAAGTTGACTCTGATGGTATGTTATTTTGAAAAATATGATATATTGTCAGTGTTATATTTTTTTCCTATAAATACATTTATTTTCTAGGTGAAGTAATCAATTTCAACAGTTTGATTATTGCCATATTCGAATTTGTCCAGACTATCGTGGAGCGCAAGAGGTTTATAAATATGCTAGACAATATGTTACCAGAAATAATATATTATCTAATAATATTTATGCAAATAACATTCGACCAGATTCAACAATGGACAGCTAATCCAAATCAATTTGTAGAGGAAGACGAATGTATGTTCGATTATAACGTCCGTATTTCCGCGCAAGAATTTTTAACAGTGAGTAAAAGCATGATGGATGAAATAATTAAAAAATGCGTTACACGGATTTTAAAAGTATAAAAGTTAATACCTTATCGTTTTCGTTATAGACTCTTATCAATAACTTTGAGGACAAAGCAGTACATGCGCTTTGCGATGTAATTACACGACATATTGAAGCAACAAAGGCACTACAAGCCGGTAATGGCGATGGTAGGAATAGCAACGAAAGTTGGTGGAAATTACGAGAATCCTCCCTTTTGGCATTGAGCTTATCTAAAAATACTGTTGTTGAAAAACAGCAAGCTGGGGTGCTGCAGTTCGATATTATTAGATTTCTAGACACAGTTGTTTTGGGAATGTTAAATGACTCAGGTGATTAATTACACAGCGGGTAACCTATATCCTATTTATATCATTTTGTAATCAATATGCAGAAACATTGTAAAAGTTGTTATGTATATTCTTATTTTTTTTAGAATCGCCACCGTTACTTCTCGGCCGCTGCTTATGTCTCGGCGGACGATACGCGAAGATAATGCCACCAGAAGTGAGTTCCCGATTTCTGGAAGCGACGGTCAATGGCTTACAGGAAAATCAACCACCTTGTATTCGCATCAGTGCTGTTAAAGCTATCTATTGGTTTAGTGAAGCATCAACTGAAAAAGATTCCATCGTCAACATAATACGCTGTCATATGCCCAATATATTTCAAGGATTATTCAGTCTAGTTAGTCAACCGAACACAGATATTCTGATCTTGGTCATGGACACATTTCAAATACTAGTCTGGGTAATGCTCTGACATTTTTCTTTATTATACGCACATTTTTATTGTCATTCCTTTTTTCTTGTTATTTAAGTTATTTGAATCTTATTTGTGTTTATAGCAACATAAAGAATTTACAGCATCAGTGGAAAACAAGATTTGTCCTTTGACAATTGCAGTGTTTGTAAAGTTTCATAGTGACCCGACCATCCTAGATATATGCCAGAACATATTCAAAGACTTGACGCAGAATCCAAGCTGCATCGAGCCGCTGCAAACTCGTTTAATACCTACGCTTACGAGTATGATGGCGATAACTCCTATGAATAAATCAAAGGATGGTACGCTCTTTCTATTGATACGCTCTTTTGTCAAGCCGAATCAATTTGATCGGGCCATTATCTATCGCTAACTCTTTGTTCTTTTTGTCAGAGGGATCTCGATCCGTCGCGTTGGATGTGCTAAAAGTTCTTGTACAATATTCACCGACGCCTCTAAGTAACGCTTTAATCGAGACCGCTTTCCCGGCTGCTTGTCACTGTGTTCTCAACTCGGAGGACCACGCGACGCTGCAGAACGGCGGAGAACTTATACGCAGCTATTTATCCGTGGCGGCGGAGCAAGTCATCGTGCATCGCGACAGCGAAGGGCAAACCGGATTGCAGTACATACTGGAAATAATCGCTCAACTTCTAAATCCGCAGGTAATATATTGTCGCCACAGAAATCGCGCTAATTTTATCGGAAGTTAGGTATATTTTTGCTAGGTAATTACATATGTATACACATGGCGGTATTTCAGTCGAGCGAATTTACTGCCACTTTTGTCGGACGTTTGGTCACGACGCTGATTAAAAACGTTGGGAACAATCTGGGCGAAAATCTTGATCTGTTGTTGAAAGCGGTGCTGAGCAAAATGCAAAGCGCCGAAACATTGATCGTTATGCAGAGCCTGTTGATGATTTACGCGCATCTCATAAATACACAATTCGACGCTGTATTGAACTTCCTGTCGACTGTGCCAGGTCCGACCGGACAAAGCGCACTCGCATTCGTGCTGACCGAATGGGTTAGCAGGCAACGTCTGTTTCTCGGTAGGTACGATCGCAAAGTCGCGACGGTCGCACTGTGCAAGATCCTGGAATACGGAGTCACTCACGGAGATAGCAGGTTGGACGAGATCACGGTTAAGGGGGATATGGTTATTTCAGGTTTGTTATCTTTGAACTATTTTGATTGCACATGGGTAAATAATTGGCCATGACAATGCGACGAAATCAATTTTCTTGATTGCCGCATACAAAATAAAATAATTGAATTTATTTTTGATTATTATTCTAAAACGCAATAAATCGATTTTACTGAAAGAAAGGAAAATATATGCATATATATTTACTCATATTTTACATTCTGATGATTTGCAGCATAATATTGCTGTTACATATAATATGTCTTTTGCGCGAAATAGTAAGTTAGTTCGGATATGTAGGAATCGAAGACGGTGTGAGGACCAGAAGCAAAGCTGAATCACAGCCTTACGAATGGACTTCGATGCCTGTGCTTGTAAAAATTTTTAAAGTAATAATCAACGAATTGGCAAACGATATTGAAATTCTTAACGCCACTCAAGATACGGAAGTAAGCGACACCCGTTTTCTTTCTGTGTGTCTATACTTTTTCCTTTATTTTATTCTTTATATTTTCAATTTTACTTTATCAAAATGAAGACATAATTTCGATGCCTAGAACTCTGACGAAGAGGATGAGGACGAAGACGATGATGAATTGGTAGAGCCCGGAAATGAGACTGAAAATATGTTACGTAAGCTGCATGCGTGCGAATAATCTATAAGTTATATAATCATTAATTATAGATAATGTCAATGAATGTGATTCCTTTATAGAATTTGGAGGCGCGGATGAAGATAATGACGATGAAGAAGATCCAGAGTTACTGCGGGATTCTATTTATCATTTGAATCTCGGTCAATATCTGCGCGATTTCCTATTGAATTTCTCCACTCATCATTGTTTCCGCATGTATATCCAACACCTGAATGTGCCAGAACAAAAAGTCTTGAATATCATAAATATCAATGCGGTTATGTAATAGGAAAATGGTCGGAACAGTTTTTGAATTTCATAATAAACGATCTTTTCTATACTCCTCGACGACGATTCACAATTTTCGTTATTATAAAGTTCGCCAACTATTTCCTTATACATTATTTAGATAAGATATAAAACCTAAAAGGAATGTGTATGCAACACGTACAATTACGATAATCATTGCAATTTGTCGTCACCATTGCATATATTAATGCTATATTTTATATTTGGGTTTTATTTACATTACACATATTCTTAAAATCATTAAATCGCATCTACATACAAAAGACAGCATACATACGCGCAATCGTTTATATGTAACCTAGATCATACAACATATTTTCTACAATATTATATCATCGTATCTAATATTTCTGATGCGCGCATCGCAAATATTATGCAGTGAATTCTCGTCAGAAAGTACGTGATAATCGTTTTTTATCGAAACATCGCATTTGATTCACACATCCATTAGATTATTCTCTTCTCATGTACATATACATACTTTAAAGTACATATATAGAGTCACAGGGCAGTATAGACATTATTGGCAGTATAGGATTCTAGTATTTGATTGTTTTTGCAGGGGAAGGGGGGAAGGAAATATAAAAATAATAATCGCGCGGTTCGATGCACATATGAGTTAAATGCATGAGACTAAAACACAGCTTTACACTTATACCCCAGATAGAGATATCTCAGATTTCGATCTTACGTATCTTTCACGCGTTTCATATATTTCGTTCATTATATAAATGCTTTACAAAAATCATGTAAAAATTACGCAAAACAGCGTGTATATGCTATAATTTGTAAACAGACGAAAAGGTCGCCGTCATATATCGTTTCTCTTTAAACGCACCATTCGATGTCCACGAAAATAAGTCAACAACGATGGAATCGACATTAAGGCGATGGTCCTCCGGATATACATTGCCCTGCCGTGATTTTTATATCATATAACGCATAAAGCAAAAAGATAATATTGCTGCGTATTGCGACGCGTATTAATATATCGCTTATCATACATATCTACAAATCTATTATTACCGATGTCTCTGCGCGTTGAATATTTTTGTCACGTGTATAAAATAATCTACATATATTACGGCGTCGTAAGTATTTACAAGATTAGTTAGGGCGAACGTGCTTATAAATTCCACACATGTCTACATATAATTTAAGTTTCTTCGCTTTATTACAGTGCTTTTTAACATGTCCCTTTCTATCTTCGCATTTTACTTTTATTATAAAATCACAAAAATTATTGAATGTCTCATATACTGCACATCTAGCGAAAAATTGAAAATAAATATTTTCGTCATTTTTATACAATTAACGTTAAATTATTTTTTATTCGCATTAAGAATGAAAGCCATCACATGCATATATACTCGCTGCATATATATTACAAGAACTGCTGGGTGATCGTCCAACGAAATTTATGCGCTTGTATGTATATGTATATTTACACACACATGCGTGTGTGTGTGTATCGAGCGCGGATATAATATCATATAGATTATTCAAACAAATGCTCTATCTTCGAAATTGTCTTTGCGTGATGTAGTTATATTTTCACACGAATTATATAAAACAAACGCATAAATAGTATCACGTAGATAATTCGGGATGAGTGTTACATGCGGTAAAATATTTCAATGTTTTTCTCGCGTACTCTCTATATAAAAGTCATCCGTAAAAATATATCTTTACGCGCTATTCCGTATATTTCTGCGCGACGAACGATTGACTTGGAACTAACTAAAGACAGAATGCAACGGAGTTTGCTTATACCGTAGTAACCGACAGTAGACCCATTAATTTCCCCCCCGTGCCGGGACCCCCTGTTCCTACCCTGTTTCCGTGAACCAACATTTCTTGCACGGTGGTGAAATCGTCCAGGGTCGTCTTTTTACGCGCCATTTTCTTGTGACTGAGCTCCACGATGCTTAACGGCTTCTTCGACGCCTTATCCTCTGTATGTTCGCATATCAGCAGATCGTTGGTTTGTTGCATCTGCTGCTGTTGCTGTTGCAACATCAGTTCTTGCTGTCGCTGCTTGCGTTCGCGCGCGCGTTCTAGCTGCCGTTTGCGCTCCTCCTTGCTCCAATAGCGTCCGACCTAGAATAGTATGCAAATAAAAATTATAATGAATCGATTCTAATGCAAAAAAACCAAAACCGGAATAACAAATTGTATGTAGATTATTTGATCAGTATCGCAATCGCGGCGACGCTTACCTTCATCTCCGACATGGCATCATCCTCCGTGGTGTGACCGGCCCTCTCCTCGCATATCTTGATCGCCCGATTTCGTAGTATCCGATTTCTCACGGGCCTCCTGGCGATGTATCTCGTCCCATCCGCTCTCCTCTTCACCTTCCACTCCATCTGCACCTCGCCCTTGTCCTCTGGCGGTGTCCATGTAGTGGACGTGCACACCTGTTGACTGCCGACAAACTGGTATTGCGTTAGATTCGGCGCTTGGAAATTGCCATGCGACTTGGACTTTCTCGCCCCGCCCGCTGATGTCTCCTTATACGTTGTAAAATTTTTCCGATTGAGCGCCTGCTTGAACAGCTGCTGCTGCAACATCATCGTCTGTTGCAGATTTGCCACGTTCGTATACATAGTATCGGCTGGCAGCGTGTTGGCGTTCATTGACAGCTCGTTACGATCCTTGTGATGATGCGAGGATGACGACGAGCTCTTTCTCACACTCTGATTCTTCAACGATTGCCTAATCGTCGCGGACGTTGCGCTCGGCGTCACTGGCATAGGACAATTGCAGCCCAGCTTCTGTTGCTGCTGCGGTGTCTTCGGCGGTGGACACAATACCAACGTGCTTTTGTGATGATCTCTCTCGCCCTGTTGAAGCTCTAAAGTTAGAGGATTGCTATGACAGGATTCGCCAGTGTTGTACGCGCTCGAGCTGTCCTTCTCCTCGCCGGAACTGTTGCTCTTTGAGGAAGACCACTTTTGGTTTTGTTGTCCTCCGGCAGACAGGTGATTCTGTGTTGCGCCACCGCTGTGCTGCACTTGCGTAGTCACATGGTTCGATTGCTGCGTCCAATGTTGATGGTGTTCGTACGGTGACGAGTAAATTGGCTCGCTGTCCGACTCTGGTATCGTCTCGTAAATGTGTTCCGTGTCGCTCCACACGTGGCTCGAATAAGCCTCGACGAGCTTCACCGTCGGCAGTGCCGTTGGCGGCGGCGGCGGTCCAGGTTGTTGACTACGTAGCGAAATACCCTCGAGCCTCTTGGAGCAATCCTTCAACGAGTCTTGCATCCACTGCTTGCTACGCTCCTCCGTATGATGCGCCGGCGAAGTCGCATTTTTACCGCTTGACTTTTGCGAGTTTTGTGACGAACACGTGGACGAGGAGTTTGTGGAGAAGATGTTGACGGACTGCTGCTGTTGCTGAGTGTGAGAAGGTATGGGTGGAGGCGCTTTCAAGGTGCAGTTGTTTATCTCGGTTTCTTTGGTACGTTCTTCCGTTTGCTGCTGTTGTTGACGGATCAGTTGCTCGATCATGCTGTTCTGGTACGCTGGCAGGTTTTCAGGTGAAAGCGGCGGCGATCCCTGAAGCGGAATGATTCGTGATAGATAGCGATATACGCGATAGCGCGCCAATGCTAAATAGTTTTTTTTGTCACTTTACATGATTCAACTTACTTGATAGATGCGCCTGTCATCATATTCGTCGTCCTAAAATAAAATAAATAAGTTATATAATTTGTAACACATAAAAAATATACCTTTCATATATTTTTAATTTATGCAATCAATTTATCAATGTTTTAAGAGAGAGCTCTCATGTATTATTTTTTATTTTATATGCATGCATATATATGCGAAAATTTTCCTAATCTCCATCAAATATTTCTGTATTATATTTTTTTATTATATATTTTTCAAAGTTTACTTCTTTATTATATAGTTTCGTTTGTTCAATTTATATACATATGATAAATAACTGCAATAAAATAAGAAGAATATAAGATTAAAACGAACTTGATATACACATCGGCTGACGAGAATTGTTACCGCAGTTTTTGTCTCCGCAAACAAATTCTCGGTCTGCTCCTTATTCGCGACATCCCTGCCGTTGACCTGGAACGAGAGCGAAGAGGTTCCTTTCAATGAATGACGGGCCGCTTCTTGATTTCCGAAATGAGTCACTGTTCTCGCGAGAAATGTACATGCATAATGAAACGCCGTATTCTGAATGTAAATCCGGCTTAGAGAAACCCTCCGAACCCCCATTAATTATTTCAATCAAGTGTGTGTGTGTTCCTTAATTCAAAATTTTAATTTGATGCGATTTATGTGATAAAAAAAAAACACGATTTAATATAATCCTGTCTTTTTAATTAATCAAGAATACGCTCGATTTCCTTCTTTTTCTCCGGCGTTTTCTTGAGAGAAATCGCGTTAAATAGGCAAGGATAATTTTCGATAAGATGTCGAATAATGTCACACTAAACCAGAGACGGGAACACGCTTCGCGAGAGCTCGTCGACAAAGGAATCTAGAGAGACATACAGACAGACAACGACAAATCCATCGTATATATTCATCCACTGTACTCCATCGCATTTCCCTTCGACTCGAGTGCGAGAGAGAAAGCAAGCACGGTTCGTAATTATAATCTGTTTAATGAGATTTAGAGGCTTATGCAGCTTAGGAGAATCCTCGACGGAGATAATGAGGCGTCAACAGGAAATTCGCGAACGTCATGGATCCGCTGGGGATCCGTGATGCAAAATTTTGCAATCTCGGCCAACGACGTGATCTTCGAACAGAGGGTACGCGTATGAGCTCGGTGTAAATTCGCTATTATTAGCAGGTAGGCGCTTTATATGGGGTATGTTTGTATTATTGCTCCTCGGGGGATTTTGCACAAGTACTTCCGCGTTTACCTCTCTTAGCCTATTAAATTTATGCGATACATCACATTCTATATTATCCTTAACTTCCCTCGCTGAATTTCTCGTTGAGCTTCATTATATTACACGTTTTCCACTGATTCAGTTAAAATATCACATCCGAACTAATGGAAGATATTTAATTTTTGCCAATTTTAACAATAAAATTGAATCTTCTTCCTGTATTTGCAAACACTCACAGTTCTTTCCGCTTTTTAGATTCGAGATTTTATGATTAATTTGACAAAATATCACGGAATTATTTTCATATCTAAATAATGTAAAATAGAAAAATTATCAAATTATCAAATTTTATATATAAGTAAAAAATTTATCTCTCTTTCCAATTATTAACAAGTGCAAGCTCTGACGGATATTGTGCGTTTATGAGTTTTATAGTTGTTTACATTTTCTCAATTTTGTTCTAATTTTTGGCGAATTGTGTACTTAATGTGATAACGTTTCTAGAGAATGGAGAATGAAATTTCTCTCTGAATTTACCCGCAAGATTTGATCTCCTTCTCGCAACCGACCGTCCCGGGCTGCGAGACTTTCAGGAACTATTTCCGAGATATAAACCTCTGTGTCGGCGTCCTCGCTGCCGGAACCGGAGCTATAACACACGGTCAGCCCGAGCTTCTCGGCACTTCCGCTTTTCCGTAACGTCACCTCCTTCAACAGCATTTCGTAACGATATTAATATTCGCCATAGTAGACAATGTTGGGCGAAACTAAATATACTCATATATTTGCATAAAGTCTTCCTCATTAACTGATATTATCATCATTTAACAAACACATTAGCAAAACGAGATACATTGTTACACATAATCTATAGGCACACATTATAATTTTCATCGTACCTACATATTATTTTCTTTCAAATTTTACTAAGACACAATCCTTTCTTCTAATACTCTGTATTTTTTATTACGTCGAATATTCTCAAGAAAATAACAATATAATAATAAAGATATTTTTTTAAAAATATCTTTTAAAAAAATCTAAATTTATTAATAGAATAAATTCCCATTTGTCACACCCCCTTCAATGTGATGAAGCTTTAAATTAAACTGTTTCGAATATTTTTATATTGTATTAGAAATAAAATTCGATATAATTATAATCGTAGGATACCTCAAAGTCGATATCTTGAGTGAGAAAGTCCTCGAAACTGTCATTCGCTTGTTCCTCGACTACGAGGGGAACCGGCAACAACTCCTCCTCTTCTATGAGACCAGCCCAGTCCGTTTGGACTGCAGTCGACACCAAAGGACACGCCGTGTCCTTTTTGACATCGTCGTTACACATACGTTCGTCTATCGGGCCCCTCCCGTTCGTCGTTCCCTCGTTCTTATCCTGACATGCGATCCTTTCGTGCTCCTTCGAGGGCGTGTGAGGAACCTGTTGATGCCCGCCTGGTTGTCGTCGAAGAACTTCGACGATAATTGGCTCCTGAGCCGATTGAAAGCAACGCACAGCATCCTCGTGACTAGAGTTTGAAACGTCCTGTCCGTTTACCTAAAAAAAAAGGAAAGTAAAATTGAGATTATTTTCAAATATTTCATGTAACACGCATTAGAAATATGACAATACATATTGTCATCGAATATCGAGCGGATGGACGAGTTTTTTCTATCGACGGTCGAGAAAATGTAATGACGGGCGTGGGGGGATGTCTCGTCTTTCCTCCCTTCTCTCTTCCTGCTTTTAATTAAAATATACTGTTCCCCGAAGGGAACATAGAGACACCTCATCGTTCCTCATAATTGCTTTCTCGCGCTTTAATGTCCAATTAAATAAATAACTCGGTGCGAGACGTCGTCAACGGTACGGCGTGGAAAATGCTGACGACGAGAGGGTGGACAGGGGTAGATGAGGATGGCGGTGCTGGGGGCGCGAAGACGTCGTCGATCAGAAACATAGGCGGATTAATTAAATGACACGCCTGATGGTCTAAATTAATGCACGTAGGCCGGTAATTAATTTTCAAGAGTAACTTGTGCGACAAGTCTTTCCTTACAATTCGGCAAATTGGTTTCTCTTCTTCTCGAACGGCGTGGCAAGATCATTTTAATCTTCCGACAAATTAGATGAGGCAAAATTGGAGAGAGTAAATCCGGTAAAATTCTAATAAATTAAGCATTAATATCGCCTCATAATTGCCAGCATAATTTTATTTGTAATTTTTAGTTATATTTTTGCTCTTAAATAATTAATCGTAAAAACCGAGAAAAAATATCGATGTCATTCAATATTTGTTTAATCCCAGACGATTGTCAATTTAATCAAATTAAATAGAATTTTTTTTCATTGTGCAATATTAGACATTTAATATCCTGTAGAGAGCGATTAATTGTGGATTGATACATATCGGTTTAGTGCTCGCGCGATTTGTTCTCATTCGTTCGCTCTTAATTACTTTTTGGGAGGAACGGTGTCTCTAATTAAAGGGCTCTAATTAAGACCCACTTGAAAAATGCTGGTTCGACCATCGATCGGATGCGCTGGTCAAGGAAGTTGAGACGCTTTTGTACTCCGGTGAAAAACCCGAACGATATAACCCTCTATTAACTCTAATTCCTCCCATGGGCACGATCATAACGTCCGATCAAACATTTGCTTTTACCAGAGAAGACCTCCGTGACGCCACGCTTATACCCGGTACCAGGTGGCACTTAATTTCGCACTAAATGCCAGGATTTAAGGATTTGGAACGGGACAGGGCGGCTTAACGAGCCGAGGACCCTCGACGTTTCAATTTGGAGCTTACAAACCGCCAGAGTGTATTCCCTACGCCGGATAATGATAGCCTGGCGGTTTTCTGTAATCGTGAAAAATCTTTTCGAAGAGCTCCATCGCGAGAACTCTATAAAACCCCTATATATAAATCAGTCTATATAAATCATTGTAACGTGATAGCATTTAGAGAAGGTAACACGCTGAGGAAAAAATAATGACGGAATTTTTACGTTGCTAAAAATGATATTATAATCTCTCAATTTGTATATATTTCACATAAATCGAAAATTTTTATTATAATTGTGATATTTTTATGAAAACTTATATGTTATTTTAATTAATATTATATATTATATTATATTTTTATTTTAGTATTTCTTGTTCCCTTTTAAATTTATAATTTAAAAACTTTAAAGTTGTCATTTAAAACATAGTATAGCAGTTATAAATCGTTCAACTCTTGATGGAGCGCAAATGGATTTATATACCGAATAGGGTAGTCGTTATATTGATGGTCGCAAAAAATATCGCCAACATGCATTTATTAAACCAGTACTGAAGTATCGCGAATATTTGTTCACTCGAAACACGTAGTTTTGATTGTCCACGGTCGATCACAAAATGGAATTTCTAACTGCTCGCTTGACTGTTAATTTCCAACGGAGGGTTGAGAGATTCGCAAACATTTACACTTTACCAATCGCGATATTGCCAAGTGCTGATGAATTCCTTGCCAATCAAAAGATGGAAAACCATTTAGATTCATTTTGTTGGGATAAAAAAAAAACGGAGAAGGAAAGTCCAATCTTTATCGCAATTTTCTATTCTATCGATTAAATATTTCTCCGATTGAAATTATATATATATATATATTATCTTTATTTTAAAAATAATTACATCCGTGAAAATAAAAATATTTTTTTTGATCATACATCGCTTATGAGTTATTTAATTAGAAAGAGATGAATATCAATTTTGTACCTTGAAATTTTAAAGCACAAAAAATTTAAATAAGGAAATAATTTGTTAGGATGTGCTTAAGCTAACAGCATTTTCACATTGCAGTTATGCCGCTCTCGAAATAATCTACTCGTGTGGAAAGCAAGCTCTGCGGCATTGTCTTTCAACTTTTGTCTAGACGTTCTAATGCTTTGTCTTCTCCTCGTTGTCGGCTTCACAAGACGAAAGTTATGAACAATGAATGGTTTCGCCACTCTACGCAATCTATTAAAATTAACGAGGTCTGGCGTGAAACGTCTCCTCGTGAAATTATTAATCCTCCAGTGATCTGTCGTTCATTACTTTTTCACGCGGGTTATGAATCTAAGACTACTTGTGCTTCCTTTAACTTGCGCGTTCAACGGGGTATCCTTCGGTTATTAAACAGAAAAGTATAACGCTTGTGTGTCACCGATATATGATACATCCATTAAAATTAATGATATTCGCGCGTTGGTTCGGTTAAAAGACTTTCTGTGAGTTTAACTATTCTCAACCGGAAATTTTGTGATCATTGCTTTGAATTCTCCAGCGGTTAGATGATTCGATCTTTGATCACGGTTGCAGATAATGTCAGTCATCAGCGAGATACGAATTTGCAAATAATTACGCCGTTTCCCTTTCATGTTTTCCGTACGTGCGGGTGTCGTCGCATTTTAATTAATAAAACGCGGAATCCTCGCAAATGAGAGAAACCAACGCTCCTAACAGAAAATTTATCGTGCAGAGAAATAATATCTATCGGTCAAAAATTTCTTTCATTTAAACGGACCGTTTTTAAACGATTGTATGTCTGAAAAAAGTGACATAATATTTTTAATATTATTCATTAAAATTATATATACATTGATTGAGAAAATTGCTAAAGAACAATTTTCTGTGCAGAGTAATATAATTTTGTTTTTTAGCATTTACCAACTAGTGTATATATGTATATCTGCATATATTATATAATTAATATTATTTATTATACGATATACATATACATATTCTAAAATTTTAATAACGTGAAAAATAAGGGATATATAAACACCTTTTAGTATCGTTCATTTGTTTACATACTTCACTTTCTTTTCTAAAAAGTCAATCACTCCGCTAAAAAGAGACTAGTGTATTGTTTACCTGTGCTCCTTTGTTATATTAACGCTTAAAAAGCATGAGTATCTTGGCGTACTTAGCTTGAAGTATGCAAACTGCTTTTTGTTCTCTTCAAGAATAGATCTGAGAATGTCTTGATACTGACTAACTAACGAGGCGTCTCTCTCGACTATAATTGCTTTTATTGTTGCATGATCTTTTACTTTATAGAGATTATGCTATTAATTTTACGATTCGATTTTTTGTGAACACAGTTTGACGAACATGATTTTTTTTATTCACTAAGTGTATGTATTGTATAATATTTTTTTCTTTGGACGATATCTTGAAATTAATATTTTTATTTTTATTTCTCAATGCTGTGTTTGCATTTTTATAGAATTGAAAGAGATATAAACGTTTACCGGGCAAAAAAATCTATGTAAATTCTGAGGATCTTTTGAGATTCTTTCGAAGACTGAAATACTAAGTTATGTAAGAGATGCGACACAAGGATATCTTTTGCCGAAGATGTAAGGCGTGAAAAGTGCGGTTGACATATCGTTTTTCCTATGCAAGGTGACGCCTTTATCCGTGACCCGTGAACTTTTATAAAGAGAAAGAGAGAGAGAGAGAAAGTAAAAGAGACAGGAAGAGAGAAAGCTATGTAAAAAAAAGTCGCGGTAACTTGCTCCGAAGTGAGTTCCACGTAAAAATACATTGCAGCATTTTTCCCTTCACTTCTTTTCCGCCCGATTGGGCGACATTCTCTCAAACAGCTGATCAATATCCAATCAAGGGAGGCTGCTGATCGACCGCTTGTCTATCCGTTTATTACATTAGACCCTCAAGGGGACTCTGAAGCACTTTGCCGTGAATATTCGAGCCTTTGACGGAAGACGTACGGCGTAAACCCGATTAAGTAGTATTAAAAAGACCCCTCCTCGATTTTAGGCGCGCCCTTCTTACAGGCCGGCGACCCTTCGTTAGAGACGCCCGCTTCGTCTGACAATTTCGAGGTGTTGATGACTACTTACGACGAAGAAGTAGATAACCGCGTGAAAATTATTTTATTTTTAACGTTTAAATTTAGATACACTTGTGATGATCATATATATATATATTCAGTACTACTATTTTTATTCATTATATAATTATATAATTATATGATCTCTTGTGAAAAATGACGTGAAATCAGTTTGAAGTGTCTGAATTTTTGAAATGCAAAAAATAACTCAAGATCAAGATTACTTAATCAATATACTCGGATGTGCTTTATTTTAGTAAATATGATCTCTTGTGAAAAATTACGTGAAATCAGTTTGAAGTGTCTGAATTTTTGAAATGCAAAAAATAACTCAAGATCAAGATTACTTAATCAATATACTCGGATGTGCTTTATTTTAGTAAAAGACTATTCTAAGATATCTCTTATCGAACGAAACGACAGAACGCAAGGAAAAGCATATAAAGGATATCCGCGGATACGGCGCCGGCGTCGCGTCACGATAATTCTTCCGACAACGGCGCCCCGTGTTTCACCGTGCATCCCACGTGATTTACAATCTCTAGGACTTCGTATTTCATCCCGACTCAAAGGGGGGGGGGCGTGAAGGGGGAGAGGAGGACGCTTTTCTCGTACAAGAAACTCTTTCACGGGCTATCGGCTCTTCTCCGCGTGCACCGTCTGCTGCTTCCCTCGATTTCTTTATTTCCACCGCCGCGAATTCGCCGATAATAATATCGGAATGGGCAGCGCCGGGGTCTTTCAAAGCGCAAAACTATTTCCTGCCGCTTAATTAAAAAAGTCTTGCTCACGGCTCGATATCAATTTCGTGTATTACTTTCGCGAGAATGCGTTCGCATAGCTATCGATGTTCCGTTCGCGCGCGTTCAAACATTTTCAATTAACCAAGCGGCTTCATCTTATTTTACGTTTGCTCCGTTCGAGATCCTCACGATACGATTCTCTAAACATCAGATTATTTTATGATTAATATCGCGACAGTTAATATTACGTACGTATTGCAGTAGTATTTTCCAAATGTAGATAATAATCCTTTATTAAAATAATTTTTTTTTTTTTTTTTTAGAAATCGAATCGTGTTTCTTCGATTTATCCAACATGTTTGTTTTTGTATATACACAATCGCTTATTATGCTTTTGATTTCTAATAAAATAAATTCTAAATAAATTCTAGAGAGAATTCTTCGCTAATTTTAAAGTTTTTAAAGTTTGAATTAATTAATTTTAATTTGTATATCGATTACATTTTGACACATAGATTTTATGCAATCGAACGATTTTTACTATGTTATATCGTTGCCGACAATTTTATGTTCTTCGCGATTGATTCATCTGACATTTCTGCGGGCGATGACAGACAGATCGATCCTCTCGCCACGTGGTTGCCGCAGAGACGAGAGAAAGGAAGAAAGGCAGGAAAACCGGCAGCCGAGAGAAAACACGAGGGTCGCGCACGCAGCGGCAAAGAACATTTTTGTCGACAAAGAAACCAAGGAACACGCGGCAAGAGACGAGATCTTGCGAGTACCATACAGGAAAACGACGAAGTCGTTCCGCAAATACGAAAGCCTGAAGTAACGCGCGAGATTTTGACTTTCAACAAAACGACGATATATGTTTGACGACGATCCTAATTATCTTCTCGTAGGAAAACACGCCTTATATGTTTAGGTATATCCGGCCCGATGGTATTATCCCATAAAATCGAATATCATCTACGACTGGGCTTTTCTTGAGGGTGTCATAATACAATATATACCGTGACAAGTTATGTATACTGTAAAATCACGCGTGATTCCCGACACTTTGATCGGCGATCTGCATTTTGGTGACTCGGCATATTCGATTTTGACTTTATTGGCGTATATTGTCGTGGATGCATTCTGAATTGATCAAAGAATTTATCCGTAAAGTGCAGAAAAATTGAAGGATCCACCTATATTAATTTAATACACATCTCTTGTCTAAAAATCCTCGGGAAAGAATAAAATATATATATATATCGGATAAAGAATTCGAAAAAAGAGAAAAAGACATGCGCGAATATGAGACATACATATATGTATCGTATTAAAGAGATTCCATTAGTCGCACCCATGTGATAATATATAATTTCTTTACAAATGTTCTATATATTCCCTCTTTAATTCTTTCCGCCGCAATGAAATATTTATTTGACGCAAAGCGAAATGGAGAATGGAGAAAAAAAAAAAAAAAAAAAAAAAAAAAAATGAACGAGCGCGCTAAAATACAACAGCACACTGTTAATGCTGTATTCTTTGCGCGTTTTCTTCTCTCCTGTCGCGAGGATTTGTCGCTATATCTTACGTAGGGGATTCGCCAGCCGCGCGCATCTTCCAGAATAAGCGGTCCGTGATAAAAACCCGGAGATTATCTGCGATCCGCGTTTCGCGTCGCGTATCCCTCATCTTAGCTTTCGCGTTTTCTTGCGCGACGCGTCCCGTACATTGTACTTATTTGGATCGCACCTGGTGCCACGTGCATACTTCATGGAGAGACAAAAACCGCGTGGCAAGGATGACGGACTGCTATCTTTTTGTCATCCCCGTGAAGGGTTCCGTTCACGGCTTAACGAGCAAATCCGGTGGATCGTCCGAGATGAAAAATGATATTTTATAGCCTCTCTCCGTAGATATATACTCTGCCACTGTACACACTGGCGATTTTATATTTATGACTTGAGAACATTCATTATGGATGATCATTATGCAATATGCGCTGTCACGAAGCAGGATGAACGTATTAGCGCAGAGAGGCAAGAGATGATTAAGTACTATAATAACGATAATGGGTGGCTTAATATTTTGTTGAAATATTTAAATAGAGATATCGCAGGCACACTATGCACGCGGTGAATGATGATGAGAGAGTAGTTAAGTTTAAAATATAATGTAATTAATCTTTCGCTTATAAAAAATTGTTATACTCTCCGTATGTAAATTAATTCTTAATTAAGTACATGAGTATATTAACATTTCCAATTTTGGATCTACTTAATGAAATTTCCATTTATTAAGATTCGCATTTAATCCTTAATGCGAGAAGAAGTTTGCTGATTAAACAAATTACCATCATTGCTTTAGACGCCGTCATTTGCTACACTGTAGTGTGTTAGCACAGCTGATATATATATATTCATGTAATGTAATTCATCGCTTAAATTCCAAATGCCGTTCTCTCACGTTTTATAGAATCATCTTCATCAACTTAATTAACGATTAATATTAATAATCACAGCATTAGCTAACAATAATAATTAATAAAACAAAATTTCGTTTGTTTCTCTTTCAAAATATTATAAATTTTTGAGTATTTAAAAAAAGAATATTACTCTGACAAGAAATCGAATATTGTATTGATCTCTATTCTCATTTTAGAATACAGAGGAGTTGGGGGATCCATTTATCTTATCTTGTACATAAAGTACAGATTATACAGCATGATATACATATATATGTATATCTATGCTATATCACGAGAAGGATAGATATACGAAAAAATATATGCTGCGATATGGCATCACGTTATTGCATTCAAATGTCAAATATAGTACAATTCCCTTGTGGCAGACTTCCCTTTGAATCGTTTGCAAAAAGTTTTTTATCAAGATTCCTATGCCATTCAATTCGAAATATCTTAGACACACATATAAAGCTTTTCACTGAAGTTTAAATATTAAAATGCATAAATACGAAAATAGAAAGTAATTTTAATATTTTTTTTGTCTTTATATAATTACAATGATATAGCATGTATACATAATGAGTATATTAGGCAATTGAAAGCCGTTATGTACAGATCCGTTAATAATCAAAGATACGAGAAACAAAATATTCATAACATTATTTTATAAAGCGTCAAATATTTAGCACGATGAGAATGACAACATTTGATAACGACAACAAATCAACTGGTGTATGGCCTTCGAGTTTGTTTACGCTATGTGTTGTGCGTACTGTAATATTTGCATAACTCATATGCCGTTCCTTAAGACGAATTAATTTTCTACATATAATTAGCAATTTTGTCGATATATATGCGTTTAATTAATCCCATAATTGAAAATTTATAAACGTATCAAAATAGCTATTTATCTAAATAAATAAATTTTCCCGCGATTTATTCATTTAAAGTCAAAGCGATAGAAAATGGGAATTAAATGCGAATAAATTACCATTCTGTTGCAGTATATTTACATAAGCGATAATTATTTCCTTAATTCGTATATACATATCTTGTACTAGAATATAACCTCGGAAATAAATATCGATCGATCGACTAATAATTAATTTTTGATGCATTGAATATTTCAAATACGGCATTTTTATTATATGATTTTAAAATGCGTATCTTGTAATTTATTTTATAATTAAATAAGTTATTAAATATGATATATAATATGTGTGAAGAGATGTGCCAGAAAAGAATTTAACAGAAAAGTAACATCAAAGAAATGACATTATATGCATTATTAATATAGTGCGCTCAAGAGAATTATTTTAATAACTTTTTTTATTTTTCCGTTAATTATTGGTCACTTTACATGTCAGAAGAATCGATAAAAGATTTTCCGGCGTGGACATAAAACCGTCAGCGATCTATTGCTCGAACCGTAAAAAATCATAGTCGTTTTTCCCGATAACGTCGATTAACCGGCGCTCTAATAATTCGTTTGGGGACTTAACCGGAGTCTCATTTCGGTGGTCGCACGCGCCAAGGGGAGGTCCCGGGGAAATATTAATAACCGTCATAAATTTTAATGTGCTCTCTCCGCGATGGTGCTCCACCGACCATCTCCCTCTTTTACCATTCCCTCTCACATTCTCTCTTTCTCTCTTTCTTTCTCTCCTTTCTTTCTCTCGCTATCCCTCTCGACACGACCTTTCCTGAGGCCGAAACATTTGCCGAGATCCGCTGAAAATCGGGATTAAGCTATAAATTCCGCGCGACGGCACGACGGCATGCTCGGCATGCAAATTTATTCGCAAATTCGTTCGTTACTTCCGAGAGTGTCCGAGTGGCCCGAGGACGAGGCCTGCAACCTGCAGCCCTTCGTACACCTTCCATGCCAAGTTTGGCCGCCCAGAACATTTTCTACTATAATCGGAAGTTGGTATTTTTCGGCGAAACGTAGCCATGATAATTTGCAATGGAAAGTGCCGGTTGAATTTCTAGATTTAACGAAAGGCACGTTGATTATTTAAAAAAATCTCCGTCGCGTAAAAAAATTTTGTATAATTCGAAAGAGAGTAAAAACTTTGTAAGCTTTCGCGGATTTGAAAAAGGCGCAGAGTTTGATAATTTAAATATCATCGTAACAAGAACGAAAATAAAAAATTATACAAATATCTTATTGTACGGTACTTTGAATTGTTCGACTCGCGTTTAGATACCCAGAGTGCCTCGCTGTTGCTGCACGTGATTTGGCGCGAGACACTATCTCTTGATATCAGAGTTTTTAAAATAAAATAAAAATTTAAAAATAATTTTAATCAGAATATAAACAACGAGTACGCACATTTTCCTAATAGATAATATATGCGAAACGTAATTATATACATCAGCAAAGGATTTTCCATGTCATTTGTAATCGAATAATATTATACGTTTATTACAAAATTATAACAATTTATACGCGACTCATTTGATGTGAAATTCGATGTCACGTTACAATTGGCAATTCACAGGGTCAAAGTTAAAATTGCATAAAGCGATGGTTTTGCAACCGCGGTTTAACGGGATAATGATATTCGTCAAGCGATGCGCGGAGCGGATCGCATCGCAAATTTTCAAACGCTTACACGAGTAAGTAATAATTTCGCGAGAGCTCGGGTATTACGGATTTCCATTTCCTGTGCATAGTGGCTTTACAAGGCTGGCAGGAACAAGCGCAATAACCGTTTCCCCGAGACACCCGAGGCCGCCCGCTCGACCTCTCGATTTTATTACTAACCAGGAAATATCCGCGGCATCGGATCGTATTTTTCCCATGAAAATCCCGTGTCTTTTACGATCCTTTTAGTATTTTGAACCACGGTGTATATTTCTATCGCACAATTGTGTGTCACAATATTTCAATCTATCGGATAGAGATATCTTGAGAAATTTAACCGCAGTATGATTTGAAAAGTCAAATATATCTACATTTTACAAAATTAGTGCCAAATCAAAAATATAAGAAATTTAAAAAATACTTCAATCGATAAAAATTTTGTAGTGTTTTATTCGTATTATTTTAAAGTAGACTCTCTTTCTCTTTATATAATCAAAATTTTATAAAATTTTTATAAAAGAAATATCAATATTAATTTTCTCCAAGAATCCATAAATCAAAAAAAGTAAGCAAAAGAGAGAGAGAGAGAGAGAGAGAGAAAAAGAGAACGGTAACAAATCAATTGTCATACAAAATTTGGTTTTTACGGCGTACAGCGTATTATTGTTATTAAAAAATAAAATTATTAATTATTATATATTTTTATCTAGGAAAATTATTATTTATTTAAAAAATTTTACCAATTTATATTTTAATTAACATATGTTAATTTATGCGTCTATATCGTGCATCATCCAGTGGGCAATCCTGGATCACGTATCTCGCCTAGCGTGCCGGCTGTTTCGAGTATTTAAGCCGAGCATATCAGCTGTATAATGGCCATATAACGTGTGATCGCATTTGCACGCGGTCGGGCGATTGTATCCGGGACAGTTACTCCCGGTTGCCGATCCTCTCTCTCTCTCTCTCTCTCTCTCTCTCCCTCTCTCTCTCCCTCTTTTCCAATGTCCGTTTGAGAATTATTAATCCGATGTACCGACGGATCGGACGCGCGTCGTCAACCATGGTAATAACACGCACGATACCGTATCTGTAGCGTATCGTGGCATTACGCTAATAACTGTCGCTTACATCGAATACATCCGGCGATTTGCGTCATTCATATCCGGATATACGAACTATATCGAAATGTTCAGAATACATCAAGGCGCAACTAGGCAGAGCATTTTTTTACCATGTTTATTAAATCATTACTAAATCATATTAATATAAATTTATTTTTTACTCGAGAAATCTGTTCTTGGATTTTATGTCTTCAAGACATATATAGATTGATTTAATTTATTTCTATGTAGTGCAAGTTTTTGAAATTCTTAAAAAGTAAGTTGGCCAATGGATGGTGAAAATGCAATGAAACATAAATAAAGGCTAAAGGATTAATACGTTAATATTGTAATCGCGCAGTCAGTCGCTGTCACCCAGAATCAACGAAAAGCTAACTCTCCGTTGTTACCGCAGGAAAATTTATTTTTTTTTATCGGAACTGCCAATTTTTCCTTCTCCAATTCGGAACGAATATTCAAAGCGCTCACTTGTTAACGTTGCCAAGCAAAACCACCGTCCCTTCTTGTTTTGCGGCGTGTTCGCTCGAGAACTGGAAAGTAACGTAGTTCTCGCGGGAGTATAAGTCCTCGCGAATCTCATTAAGCGCAAACAAAAACCAGTTCTCGTCGCTGCTGACTGTGGGTGAGTCGCAAACATCGCCGCGTCGCACGGATGCGACACCCGTTTTACAATTTTACCTTGTTACGGGGAGGAAAACGCGCGCGATTGTTGCACGCCGCCAAGACTTTCGAGACAATACCGGCCGCATTGCTGTATTTACGGTGTCCCGTTTAAGACTGAATGTACATTGGAAGAACGAACATCGTCGAAAATCAACGTCTCGATGAAGCTGTCTAGGTCGACTCTCGTCGCAGAAGATTGCTCGTCGTCCCTACTTTATTAAATTTCAGTATATATATACACTTACGCAAACAGTATTCCGGTTGTAATTTTTAATCTTTTATATCAGATACATTCCTTGGTTTACGTTTATTCGCGGTTCTACGGCTTTATCTTTATCGAATCTTTGTCGATTTTATAATTGCAAGATTAATTATAAAGTTCAAATTAATAAATAAATCCATTCTATTTTAATTTTTTTGTATATATACACATATACAAAAAACAATTTTTGCTTCGTAAACAACGCAACAGCATATAATGAAAAAATGAAAAATAAATTTTTTAACAAGAATAATATTGATTAAAATATTTAAGAGATACAGAATAATTAATAAAATATTTTCGAATGCTGTAATTGATCCAGTTGATTAGCGATCTTATCAATATTACAAACTAAGAATTATTTTTTTCGAGGAACGATATTTAGAATTCGTCTGAATTTCTTGATATATGTAATTAACTATTTGAACGTACATTTTTTTACGCGTGTATGAAAACGGTTTCTTTTATAAAATAAATTCTCTTGCACGTGATGAAGTTCTCTCCTTTGACAAGACTTAAAACACAAACAACATTCTAGAATATACAACAAAGTTGCGTTTAGTGCTTCGTTGAACACCTCACTTGAAACGTTTTGCTTATATTCAGTTATGTTGTTAGCCCTTACAAAAGCATCGCGAATTATTAGCAGTGCGCGCCAACTTGTCCGTATAACCGACCAGACTTGCTCTATTCTCATCACGAGTTACAGAGAACAATGTTTGAATTAAAATTCAATGCGCTATTCTACGAAGAAAAGGGAATTAATCCAATGGAGAGGAACGTTTGACAATCCGTAATGTTTTATGGCATAACGAATGAAAATGGCAAAGAAAACTACAATATTTGTTCTCGACAGAGATATGGTATTGGTGATACGTTTGTTATTATTTAATAATCTTGATAGAGTGAAAATCAGTGTCCCTGCGTTATTCTATTGAATAACGTCGTGCGCTTTCCGATGAAAATTCTGTATCAGTCTGTCCTGTCCGATAATCGATAGTATCGAAAATATTTCGGAAGTTTGCGCACGGGCTATTGATCTATCTGACCTATCAAAATGTTTTAATAGACAGTTCGATCCAGATAAGGCAATATAATCTGCATACATGTATGGCCTAATAATTCTCGAGGAAATATTAACCATTATGTAGATTATGGAAACTTCAATAATGAACGTGCAATAGTTTCTTTATTATCGATATATATTCCCATGCAAAGTTTTGATGAGAATATTTCATAATTAAATTTAATATATGTATGTGTGGGCAACATACATGGAGAATAATTACTAAATTTTTAAAGAAAAATATTGATTGAAATAATATTTTTACGCAATGATATATATATATAATGTGTCAAGTGTTTTAGTCCAGGAACAATATTAATCTGTTTTTAACAAATCATTTTTCGATATATTTTAAATTTACATATTTGTATTTTCTTGAGATTTTAGTAAAATTTTATTCATATCTCGCTATCATTTATCTGTATAAATAAACACGTGAAAATTTTTCAAACGACGAATTCCATCATCGATGAATATCGATGAACAGCATCAAGGTGTCATAAACCGCGGATATAACAGCTGGGCTGTTAATCGATTGACCGTTATCAATATCATGTTTTGTTATGCGGAATACGATACGCGTGTACATATATATATATAGAGGATCGGTTTCCGACACACGGCGGTGGTCATTTGAACGGCTGCGCTCTCGAATCCGTGCGTATATACGCATATTCGTTCATTGGCACGTCAGTTAGTAAAACGACCATGAGTGGAGGCAAAGAGAGAGGGGGAGATTGGTCCGATAATGCGCACGTACACAGGGATATTGTGCGAAAGGATACGCGCTCGAGATTTCAGGTGTATGAAATTAAACGCGCCGCTCTCTCCCGTGACACGATAATCACGATACGACACCTCCGACAGCTGTCAGAACTGACGGGCTAGGGGGGGGGGGATCGGATGGCAGGTAATTTAAATTGCCTTATCGCGGACCGGCTGCTACCCGCGGCATTTCTCGTCTCTTCCCTCAGTTGCTATTTATCCCTCGGAAATCGTTAACTTTGGAATGATGTTCATATCTCTTTGTCCCTTAATAGCAATCTAAGAAAGGCACAACGTCCATTAAATTCTTAGAGAGACTATGAAGTCAAATAAAACATATTTCTCTTTTGACACGTGTAAGTTTGTATGTGTGATAGCACGTGTGATATCATACGGTTTGTCTCTCATATATCGCATTAAAATAATTTCATTAAAGTTACTATGGATTTTTGTATAAGAATTTCTTCAATTTGCATAAAAACATTTCTATTTTATTTAGTAGTCCTGAAATTTATTTAATCGACGAATCTACGAATTTTATTGAATCAATACTAGAAAACTGGTAAAGAACTAGTTTTATAGGAAGAGGCAATTTATTTTGATAACTTTACATGCCGCGCAATAAAACGACACATAAATCAATTTTATACTCCACATTATTGCACAGTGTATCGTTTTATGGCTGATCTCGGAAACTACATTTTCACCATTCGTCTTAACTTCTACGGCATGTAGTGTATCACGTATAAAACATTACGCTATAATTCATTTTCCGCAAAACTGCCTTATTAAACATTTCCCTTTAGAAATGTAAGTCGCATGAGAGTAATATTCGAGCGCGACGTGATAATTTTGGCAGTAAAAATGATATGCAAAACTCGCATTTCTTCACGACTTTGTAAATAGATGGCCGGTCCGTTTATATAAGAGCGAAAACGAGAGAATTAACGCGCGCCCGACGTTATTCAAACGATACGTCATGCCATTCCGAATGCAAGATATGTCATCGGCACCGCGCTTGCTCGCTCGCGCTAAATTATTTCCGGTGATATAGGGCCCGCGCCCGCTGTCAAAAGCCCCCACAGTAACGCAACGATATATCCCGTCCACGAGTTGGCGTTATTCGGCTAATTGAAGCACGTGTCATCTCCGCGAAGCCGGCGCTCGCGGCTTTATTGCGCGGAACGCGCCCGACTTTTCGACCTGCAAATAGAATTACGACGGTGCCATAAGAACTGCAACGGAACGGCGACACGACTCCGACTCTCTCATGAAGGAGAACGATAAAATATTTTTAACCCCTCTGATCGCACGTCGAGAAATTTTCGCTCGGCTCCTCGCGAAACCTAGCCATGATAATGATTATGTTCAGGAAATTTAATTTGGTTGGATTTGATTAATTAGTTGATTTCTTTTCCAAATTATTGCGTAGGATTTAATCTTATATAAGAAACCGCGTAACAAAAACTGTATATAATTTTTTTAATTAACTTTTGCTTCTTCGCGTGATACAAATAAAAATTTGCTTAATACATATAAATTATATGTCTTTACATCAGTGAGAGAAAATAAATATGTTTATATAAAATTTATATTCAAGCATGTTTATATAAAATTTATATTCAAGCATATTTATATAAAATTTATATTCATATATAAAGAAATTTATTAAACTACTTTCGTATCATCAGCAAATGCATTTCAAATATATTTTCGTTTGTCAATAAATTAAAAATATATATATCCAATTTTTATAGGATATTCATATAGAAAAACTACAACGGGCCACTTTTTAATTGAAGACAACTTGCGTCAAAGCTCTTTACTCCATAATTAAAGCGATCACCAACATCGGTGTGCGATAAAAACGCAGTCATGCAAAGTTGCGCAAATAGTTGCTCGCGGAGGCAATTAAATCTCCCACAAACTTTACCTACGAACCGTCATACCATGATTGAGCAAACAATTTCATTCGTAATATTCGTAATCGCATATAAAAATGTGTACTTTTCGTGAACGTACATTTATTGCTCTTTCATCGATGCCGTTCGCAAATGTTCACAATTTCATCTCCCTACATTAGCACGAATTTCATCGAACACGCGCATATTTTTACTATACAAGGCTTTTAATCAATCGCGACAGATATAAATATACAAAGATACACAGGTGTCTATATCTCGGTGCTTAAAGAAGTAATGTCGTGCATGTTTTTTCCCAGTGCACGTCTTGTAAATTCTCTGCTATGTGCATTCGAGAACGACGTGAAGACGACTGCCAATTGTGCGGTTAGATAAAAGCAATAACATGTAGTCTGTGCGTTTGACAAGAGGAACCCTCAATCGATCTGTCTATGTAGCGATAGCAAACAGCGGTCTATCTATTGGTATTGGAGAGGCGCCTATGCGTATATACGCGATATATCATTTGCCCTCCCATAGCCTATCGGCTCACATTTGCAGGCGACAATCGCGCGCGATATATTACAGGTGGTTCAATTAGAAACAGATTAACCGCATCATTTCCCGCGTTATCGCGCGCTGCGGCGTCTATTTGTATCGCGTATTGCATTTCGCGCATTTCGTGCAAATGATGTCTGACCGTAGAGCTCCGTTCGCGCCACGTTTATTTCGCGCCTCAATTATTCACATAATACCAAAGCTAAAACGCGCCCCGCATAAGCGCGGTGTGGTAACTGAACTTGCATAATGTGCGTGCTCTGATTCGCGCGTCTTAGCGTTAAATTCAATTAACGCGACATTGACGTAATTATTATAATGTTATATTAATTATATTAATATAATTATATTAATTATATTAATTAAAAGCCATAATGACGTAATTATTACAAGCCTGATTAACGTAACAATGACGTGTCTGAATGTAATATATTGGGAGATTTAACTAACCATGAATCCTTCAAGTAGTATTGTATAATTGCTTATTTATTTTATCTCTATTATCTCTATCTTTGTTCTCTTGCGAAGCACAAATTTTCATTTTTGTATTTTCAAAAATAATAAAAATATTTAGATATATATATTTTCTTTAATATTTCATCTTATAAAAGATATCCCGGATCGATCTTTTCGTGAGCTGCGAACACGGTATTTCTACTCAAATCTTGTAAAAAAATTCCCTGATCTTCCAACTATTTTTGTTCAAAATTCCAGATAAAGAAAATATTTTAAAGATTTTTTGGTGCAACTTTCTAAAATAAATTCTTTTTTATTGTATTTTTATTATATTTAAAAATTACGATAAAGGATATTTACTATATATTCAATATTTTGTTAAAACATTGAATATATATAAACAGAGAGATAGATATATATTTAAAATATATTTTACATACATAATTCATTTGACTTGCCGACTGCCTACAATATAGGAATAAAATGATCAAAGAGGGTTTTTTTTTTTTTTTTTTAATTTCCCAAGTCCCAATAGAATTCCATGAAGATTCCCTGATTTTTCCAGGTACTGTTGTAAATGCTTTGTACAATTCTGTGTCAATTTTTTAGCAGCATCAATAAACGTTAAATTCAAAATAATCGAAAATGAACGCTTTTTTGAAAACTAAGCTACTAACGAGCAACAAAAGTTTGTCAATCTCAAGTAGATTTAATAAAATCTTAAAAATCCACGTGTTAAAGAATCGGGCAGATATTCTGTATAATGTCTATAGCGTCACAATGATCCTGATTGATCTTACATACTATCGCCGACGTAATAATCTTGACGTAATCATGTCTTAGAAGCGAACAAGACCCGCGATCGATAAGGCATCTCGATCGCTCGGAGATGCATTCGACGAGACAGCATCACAGTGGACACGCAGCGGTGCGTTATCGACGTATCTATCCGTGACGTTTCCGCGCATAGACGATTGGACGAAACGATCGCGGTCAGATACCGCACATAGCCGCCCCAACCGGACTGTCATCGACATTGTTGCGGCACGAGGATCGTGGGTCGAGGGGGTGAGGAATGAGTTTGGGTCGCTCGCGGTTATGCACCCTCAAGCTAATGCGGCTATTTGGGCGCATTGCTCGAACAGACGCCTCCCCGACGCCGAAATACACTGCGGTCGGACATATAAACGACGCCAAAGAGCTCACGTGATAAACACGTCGCTAATCGCTAATCGCATACTTATGGCCCTTTCGATAAATCGTGATTAATATCCGTGAAAGAATCTTGTAAAATCCATTAACGCTTTAATGCAGTTTAAATCTGTGAACTGTTAACTCTTATCAGGATAAGCAGAATTAGCTGGATATAGCGAATGAATGAGCTAAGTCTGTGTGAAAAATGCAGATAAAAAAATTAAAATTTGTCTCTTATAGGAAATTTATATATATATATTAATTTAAATCTAAATTATTAAGAATTAAAATTAATTAATATTAATTAAATTAATTAAAATTTTCTGTGAAAATAATTCCACGAGTAAGTCGCAGGATAAGGGCTAAAAGAGGAAGAGAAAGGGAGAATGTGTAGAGTATAATATATATAAATTGAAAAAAATAAATAAAATTAATAAAAGTATTACATGTTGAAGTTTATATTTATTTTAAGTAAGTGAGAAAGATAATATTGTGATAATTGTAATGTGATTTAATATTTTAAAATTGAAGAAAAAAGTTGTTTATTCGTAAACTAATTTTATTAAATGCACCGCTGGGATTTGGTATGCTAAAAACGAACAGTTTATTAATGATAAAAATACAACGTCTGCAAAATTATGACAGTAGTTCTGTTTACACACAGTCGAATATTCTCTTCTCAATTCAATATTTCGAAGCGACAACAAGCGAATGCCCCGTCGTTTTATTACTAACAATTCTCTCTCTCTCTCTCTCTCTTTCGTTCTGCCCTTCATTTGTTCAGTTTTAGTCGTGAAATTTCCGATAAACAGACGAATGACATATGTAAACGACCGAATGCTCCATCGCCGTCACAGCGGGATTAACGGCGCGCTCTACTCGTTAGTCCCGAGTTTCGAAACACGACGAAATTGCACTCGCAACCGTTCGTCGTCAAATAGTCCAGGTGAGGCAAAATCTCTCTCGTACGATGCGTTGCCGTCAATACGTGAAAAGTCTGCGCTCGTGCAATTCTCAGACCGTGAAAAGTGCGCGCATCGCGCGACATCAAGAATCCACACAAGATTGTCAACAAAAGTCATGTTTGAAGAGCAAATCGCGCTTGCCGATTTTAAAATTGGGGATCGACAGATCGCTGAAAAATTTCTCAAGATTTCAATTTTACATGTTGAATGATGTTTAAAAAAAGATATAAGCAAATTTTAAATAAATTATATAATAAATAAATAAATACAAGAAATTTTAAATTGTATGATTTAAAAAAATGCAATATTATTATATATACATATAATTATTATAAAAGTAGATGTGTGTGTGGAAAATTTGGCGCACCCTGCGTAAAAAAGAATTTCGCGTCAAACTTTTTTTTTCGATGAAGCAACGTCCCCGCGTTATATCCTATCTGATATTTGCATATGACGAGAATAAACAAACGCAGATAGATTAAACGATTGCAGTCAAAATAAAGTCTACCCTCGGTGTCTCGGAAGTCGCTGCAGAGAGAATTCCTTCAGGGGACTTCCATCGCCGCCCTGTAAGAAGGGTAAGAAAAAAAAGAAGAAGAGAGCCGGGGAGAGCCTACGGTTTAGCGAGAATTTACCAACTTTACCGGGTTCCTCCCTTATTTACCAGCCGCACCCGTCGCGAACACGTTCGGAATCGCACTCGAATCACGCCGGAAGGCTTACTTAGAGAGGGAAAGGCATCCGATATACATCATCCATGCACACATACATACACGTCATACACAGACACATAAATTCCCCCCCTCACGTCATGAAAGGGCATGTGCGTGCAAGAAGTCCCGGATTCGTGGCAGGGCGAACCCGGGAATTCGTCCCCGATGATAGAGGAGGATATATAAAAAGAATCTCGTGCGTCGCGGTACTCGAAGTTTACCCATCCTAACGACCGTCGTCGTCCTGTGCAAACTTGATGTCGAATGGTGACGACGACGACAACGACGACGAAGGCGGCAACCGTGCACGCCTTGTACGCGCAAAGAATTTTCATGAATCGACGGAAAATCCCGGGTATATAAGTACGGATTGCGCCGAATCCTTGAGACTGTCGGGACAGATGGGTAAGAATTAACGATCAACGATATCACGCCATTCATTTCTTGGAATTTAAAAAAAAAAACAAGCTAATGATATATGTATCTTTTATAATTCTTGAAGTTCTCGCTATTTCTATCGATATAAGTTTGAATTTAAATATATGACTCGTGTTAAAACGTTTTTCTTTTAATTTTCCACATCTGTTTGAATATTTAAAAAATTCATAAAATATTTTTTTCAAGTTCGCACGTTTCAGATATCCATCGATAGGCAAAATTGAATTATTTATCGCGTTTATGCAAGAAAAATCGATGAAAAAATTCGTGCGGTCCGTTCCAAAACGGTGGGGAAAAGGGAGGCGAAGGAGGGACGGAACGAACCGGAAATTTGACGATACGGAAACGCGACGACAGCTGCCCGATGGAAACGGATTCGGCCCCACGTTGAGCCGAAACCAAAGCGGTGACGTAACGCTCTGCGATGACACGTGCGGCCGAGATTATTCTGACAGACATTTTGACAGAGTCACGCGGCTAGCGGCGGTCGGATTATCAGAGTCGGTTATATATCGAGCACGCAATATGTATTCTCTCGGAAAATTCGAAAATACATTTCTCTCTCCCCCCGCTTCCATCTTTCTCTTTCTCTCTCTCTCTCTCGCGAGATCACAATCGGATTTTAATCAATCGGACCACGTGACGGTATTTGGCCGTCGAGGTACGCTGCTCCACTTCGGATGTGAAGAAAGTTGCCGTGTAGAACAATAAATTCGATATAAATGAAACATGTGTCGTCAATAAGTTCGTAAGTCAGGATAGATAAGAATTGGGAAACGTATTTGAGCCAAGAAACATGTGACGTTTGATATTAAATTTCGAAGAATGTCACGTCAAGCTATATTTTTCTCCGCGATCGTTATTGTGTAGTAATCGCATGATACAATTTATTTAAACATTTAACCGTAATGTTTTAAATGCTTAACAAACCGTTGGTTTACAAGTGATAATACATGTTGTTATATAGGTAATATCAGTATTAATATTAGGTTAATATCAATATTAAATGAACATAATTTTCAATATAAGCAATTTAATAATTCAGTCCAGTAATGTGTCAATTCACTCATCGTACATCGTTCATAATAGAGCGACGATAAATTGACGTTAATCATTCATTTCATTTACCATGCATATCCAATCATATCTAATATAATTATTATGCCATCCTGAGGTTATAGCCTCTACAAATAATTACGATAACCTTTAAAATGACATAGAAAATGATGTTGTATAAATTGGTAAAATGAAACAATATGTATATATAGAATGTATCATTACTGCTGTATCTTTCATCTGTAAAGCCAATCGATTCAGGAATCAGTTTTAGTCCAACAGCCAATTTTATGTACAATAATATTTTTTTATAGTCTGCAGTATTTTTTTTTAAATTTCACTAAAACCAAGCTATGTGTGTATTCTCTAAAGTGATTGCGATGTAACTGTAATCTTATAAACTTTTCTAAAACGGTTCACACGGGAATCTCAAGGGTGGAATCTCAAGGAAAACCTCGACAGTTCTATATATTTTTCGCCGAGTCAACCGTCTAGCCAGACCACGTGAAATTCACCTCTTTGTAAACTTGTTTGACATTCGGCA
>NW_021853570.1:1111289-1120129 GCF_003651465.1 Formica exsecta
CGGAAGAGTGCAATAAAAAGAGGAGGACAGAGGACTTCTCTCTCGAGTCAAAATTATGATACCTATACATTGCTGTGCAGCCACGACGAAGATGCGATTTCAGTCAGAAATGAGATTTCACCCCCGAATCTAATATCGGGACGTAAAAATGGAATGTATTTTCCGGAACTCGTTCCTGTCTGTGGAGATCATATATGGAAGCGTATAATAAAAAATACCATTCACAAAAATATTATCTTGTCAAAAAGTTACAAATATTTACACGCGTTGCGATTTCTCTGGATTTTTGACGGGTGTTTTTATTGAAAATTCAGTACATATATATATTGTAGCGAATAAGTTAAAGCCAGTTATTGATCAAAATTTTACTAATTTTTTATCGCTCTGTAAACTTGTAAACTTTGTTCCTTCTCCGCGATATATACTTTATATATTATTTATTTTACGCGCGCGCGTTTTCCGCCTATTTTTCCCAAATATAAATGTTTTGACACTTGGTGATGCACAGCTGATGGAAGGAGAAACACAAGTACGCATGTCGCGACACGAAAATACGCGAGACACGCTGCTTCGTTGCGCAGCATCACCGACGGAGATTCGATTTATTTCGCAGAGACGGGATGTCGGGCTTGCAGATATAATACTCGATAAGTGCGTTCGATCGCATGGAAAAAGACGTCGAGGAGGAAAAATGCCCGCGCAATATGAGCGCGCTCGTCCATTGTGTTTCCAGATAGCATCGATATTTCGTCACGCTGGAAAATCACGAGATAACTATATATCAATATCTCACGAGTCGCGCGATTATATTCCTTTAATGCAGTCTAAAATGATGATGCAATTAAATGAAGTAAATATGCTACATGCGAACAAAATAACATTATATATTCTTAATATGAGAAAAAAATGTGGATAATATTTAATACTTAAAATGCAATATTTCTTTTCTTTAAAATATATGACTTATTTTTATTTGCCTTTTACTTTCACGAGATAAATTTGGAAAATTTTAAATAGCTAGATCTAATAGATGATTGAATAAATAAAAATAAAGATCTTTATATTATGACGAAACAAATAATTACATAATTTTCCAGCCTGACAAAACGTCAATCAGGACTTTTAAATATCGTTGCAAGGAAAAACTACCGATAAATTCTAGACTGAATGCCAAACCCTCACTGTCGATATCATTTTCGCGATTTTCGCTGATCCATGCTCATCATCAGCCGTTCCTGTTTTTCGCTATTCGTCTCTCGATACACGAGTAGAGAGGTACGCGGGTACGGGAAACTGCCGTAGCAAAAAAAAAAAAAAATTGGTCATATCAAACGTCGAATCCCGCTGAACTATGCACTGACCCGCGTTAATAAGCGTGGAAAACGTCGAATGAAAGGATTCGAGTGGAAGCAAAGTGGTAAAAAAACGACAACGACAGCACCGTTGAAACTTTATTAATCCCTCTCTCGTTGATCCTACCTGCCTGGCGACGTGTCGGACAAATTTCTCCACGTTTTCCCTCTTTCAGTTTATTTATTTATCCTTTTTCTTTCGCTTCCTGCGCGATGGCATCGTCAATTTTTAACGCGTTTCCGTCGTGCTTTTTAATCGCGTTATCGCAACGACCTGCGTTTTCAACGATATTTTTGAATAGCCTCACATGCGCGCGTTTCACCGGTTCGCACGCTGCTCTTTATTTAAGCGAATGGCTCTCTTTGTGAAGGATTTCCGATGGATTGCAGATAGAGTGTATTGCCGAAAGTGGGCTTGTGCTAATTGCGAGAAATTTACATAATATTACTGTCGATAGTCGTTCGACCAGATACTCATCTTTAAATATTCGCAAAAAAGATGCGATTCCACACGCCTGTCTGAAAATTGAAGGGTGTCTGAAAATTCAGACATTGTGTTTGCAAAAAAGCTGATACTTCACAGCTAAAGTTTCAATCAGTTTTTTTTTTTTTTACAGTGTATCCGAACTTTTTTTTATGTAATCCTTAATTATTAAAGTTCAAACGACAAGTTTTCGAGTGCAAAAACGTGCGTGCTATTTCAAAATGTTGTCACGAGAATGTTCACGCTTTCCTACCTTTACTTTCCGTTGCGTACCACATTACGCGTGTCTCCCCGACAGATGTTTCGCGACACGCAAACGGCTTTGGATTTCGCGGAAACCTTGTTAAAAGCATGGGGTCGTAATTAGTGATCCGCTCGAAAATAAATCTCGCGGATGTTGGGTAAACGACAAAGATTTAGGGAGAGTTAGAAAAATTAAATTTGTCGCGTTGTTGCACGAAACGAATAAAAAAAAAAAAAAAAAAACCTCTCGCTTCGATCGCATTTCCATAAGAAATGTTTAAACAATCTATCGGTAAGCGAAATACAGAATCGAGGTAGGTGAATAATTAAAATACGCTACGCGCGCGCTTTATAAATAATTCAAAGGAAAATGAGTATTTTTTTGCGTGTGCGAAACACAAAAGGTTGCGTATCTACGTTATGAAAATTCGCAATGAACGTATGCAAACATTTAATTTCACTTTTCGACAGCTTGGTTGCCGTGAAGCTTCTTCGATGCTAAAATTGTAGAAATATTTCGTTAGCTGCGTGTTATCAGTTCGCTTAAAAATTTCGTTAAATTACAATAACAATAATAATTCTATTAATAAGACAAGTTGTAAATTATTTAAATTTCTCATCTCATCACAATTATTATTTATATACCGTTAATATTATAATACAATGATGTGGAAAAAACAAACTTTCAAAAATCGAATAAATCTTGATAAAAAAAAAGGAAAAGATGAAATTTCGCGGAGTTCTATGAAAAACTGATGGTTAAACAACGTCAACGGCTGACACGGATATAACAAAGCTAACAGGCATCTCTTCGCATCATTTTGCGAGATATCCTTAAACCAAAAAGGATTCAAGAGGTACGCCTGACGCGTATATAAATCCGAAACACATATGAGAAATACCTTTGCCATGATACTCTCGCTAGTCCTTCGCAGATCCTTCATGTCTCTCTTCTTTTTGTTATTCCCCATCTTTCCGTCTGATTCTTCAGATAGAATAATTACTGATTTTGCGCTCTCTTCCTCCTGTCTCTCACTATTTTTTTATACCTGTCTCCCCCAGTCGATGCAACGAACATCGTTGTGTGAAAGTCTCTTTCTCAGAACTTTTTCGCGATTTTCCATTACACACATAAGCAACGCTGGCATTTAAAAGCGAATCAAGAGAGCCCGTAATATTTGTGCAAGCAAATCGCGTATGAAATAGGTTCCATCCTGAATATCTCATTACTAATGAAAAAGCATGAGTTCCATAAAAATGTAAATTACCGCGTCCGATGTAGTAGAGCAGAATGAAAGAATAAACAACACGCTTTTCGCTACGAGTACATATTACAAGAGCTAAAAGGCCGTATATTTGAAATTGCTTGGACCGCTTGGAGTGTGTCTCTGACAGCAGCAACTTTATCAGCGATGCGAGAAAATATGTTGTGTTTCCGGTTGCGTCCCCGTTGCATCTCTGCGAAAGCGCAGGAGACACGACTAAGAGAGGCGGGCGGAGAGGACTTTTAATTTACAAGAACTAGCCCGGCAAATATGCGGAGACGCGACTGGAATCGGTAACAAGTATCTCGTCCAGTGGCAGTGCGCCAGACGACGTTATTGCATCCTAAACTGTGTTTAAACGAAAGCGCGGGTCGAGATTGCGAAAGTGGGAAGACGGGGAATGAAACGCGTCGAGTAATAAATGCGCCTTCGCTCTTTCTCTCTCTTTCTTTATCTGATTTCTTTTTCCTTTTTTTCCTTTTTTTTTTATGCAAAAATCCGTACAAATAGGCGTGACTTGCGTTCTTTGTGTTCAATTTCTTTTGTTAGCAATGCGCTAATAAATTTTGCCGCGCAATTTCCGGCTCGCAAATAAATTTTTTTTTATTTCTAATATTGGGAGGTATATTACAATTTTTATAGGATGACCAGATAATTCAATTTATTCAATAACAGGTTCAATACGATCAGTTTCTCATATATTATCCTATGAGGTGAGATTTACTTTAATTATTTTAGTTTTAATAATTATAAGAGAAGAGTGTTTATTCGAACCGAGATGATAATGACGAGCGCAAGCAAGTGGTGCAATCAATCGACGAATGATTATGAATTATTGTAATTATTTTTCGCTGAATCGTCGTAATTATTTTTAATCAGTAATTTAATTTAATTTATTGTCAACAAAAATCGAAAATCATCAATTCGTCTGACAAATATCTTAAAAATATCTTAAAAAGCACATTCTTTAACTAATATGACATCAACTTTCTTTCTTCGTTTTGTTTACGAATTATACGAAAAGATGATTATAATTTCTTTACACCGGATACGCGCGTCGTAATAAACAAATAAATTTGATATAAATTCGAAACGTGACTTTCACCTGTTTTACGCGAGAACTCGCACGAAAAAAAAAGTCGACCGGGGTTATCGAGTCTCGCTCGCTTTTACATCAAAGGCATGCTTTCGCGTCGCCGCTAGTGCTGCTACAAAAAAAAAGAAGATTAAATCGCCAACTTCCTCCTCCCCCCTCGTGCGTGGCATTCGCTCGTACATGTATGTCTGTGTGCGTATGTTTACTTGCGGATGCGTGGCACAAAATTCAGGGTGCATCCGCGTCGTTTGAGTCTCGTCACCTCAAAGCTACTATCTCTGACCCTCCGACGATGATGACAACGATTCGCGACCGCTTTTACTACGATCGTCATCGCCGACCGTCGGCCATGGAAGAGAAAATTCCGTCAGGTGAAAATTTAAATTCCTGATGCTCTCGCTTCTACGCGCATTCGAGGCTGAGGCCTCTGCCGATGCTTGGCATATTATTACCGCGCGGTGTATGCTCTATATACGGTGGCAAAGTTCCGTACGGAGGGTGGATGGGATACGCTACCCCCGAGGATTCCGCATAGGGGATGATCGAAAGAGGGGCGACAAAGTTGGCGAGGGTCGTCCTCGACGTTGTTGTCGGGTAGAACGAGGAGAAAAGGCGACGTAGATTATTATGCCGGACAAGTGGTCCATTGCCGAGCTCCCTTATTCTTTCGGCTCGTTAGGCACAAGCTTGGAGACAATGTTTCATACATAAATGTCGGATATATGCCGCGCGATAATTGGTCCATCGGCGCATTCGCTCGCGATGATTCCTTTAAAGCGAACTGCGCATACCATGTTTAACTCATTCAGGCTATATTATCCGATTTAAAGATTATGTATCATTAAAAATGGATATACTCGAATAATACACAGCTGTGTCTTGAAATCGAATGTTTCGAAAATTCCATAAATATAATAAAAAGAAAGAAAGTAGAGATGAAATAGATAAAAATAAATCTTAGCTTGTATAAATCATCAGAAATTATAACATGCTTCTCAAATAATAGGCTTCTAAATGACTTCTTGAAATGTACGAAGCGTTTCATCGCGATTAATTTCGTGAGCTACTATAATTATTTGAAACTTCATCAATAAATCAACAAATACCCTTCAAAAGCTAAAATGGTAAATTAAAATCTGTCGAGCGTTATGAAAAACACAATGAGATTCGTTAAACAATTTATAATTAAAATTTCATCTTAGCGATAGGACACCGTGTATAGAAACGAATGAGGGGCGATCGTGTTTCGTATTACAATGCTATGTAATTCCGGTGCGTGTCCGTAAACAGTTGCGCTGCGTGTCCACGCGTGGTACGCCTAATTCCGGGATAATGCGGATAAATGTCCGGCAGATACCGAGTCCATTGCATGTTCTGTAAGCCGGATATTTCTCCATACCACTTGTACCGAGCGAGATCCCGCGAATAAACAGAGATAATCCGCCATCTGTGCGTTGTCCATTGGCAAAACAATTAACAGAATGTAAAAACGTCACTGTGTAATAAAACGCAATATTATTCGACAACATTTTAAACATATGATGGAGAGATTCTTTCACAAATGGAGAGTAAAGTATTTAAAGTATCTTATATGTCACAATTATTTTTTAAATGTATATTTTTTAGCCAAGATTAATTATATTCTTCGAGTTTCATCGCAGCTATCTTTAATTGATATTTGCTAATTATGATAATATAATATTTATAATGATGTGAAACACTTTAAAAATATGATAAAACACTTTAAAAATACTTTATTCTGTATTAATATTATACATTATATATTGGATGATTGCATAAGTTCGTGCCCGATTTTCATAGATGGCATTAAGTTACTGCATGGCGGAGTTCTAAATCACATGATATAATATAAATTATCCTTTTCCATCATTTATTTCGTCATCCTTGTAAAATTTGTAACGCGTCGCCTTCTGACACATTTCATCGATAGAAAATTGGGTCACGATAGCGGTATATAATCTGTGCGTTCACACATTTTACTCGCCGCGTTTATCCAACGATGAACGACGGTCCGTTCGTCCCAATGGGGTTTTATCGGGTTGCTTGTCGGTAGCCTCGCATTCTCCATGCGTGAGTGACCAAAGAATTACCGCGCCTCGTTCCACACGAGAGGCCGAAATGGAGGCATCCCGTGAAGCGTGACCCACCCCAGTCGATTTCCCTCCATTATCGTCGGTTTAAGGACGAACGGACGACCGATTTTCTGATGCACGTACCGAACGCGATGCGCGGGAGATTTCACTTTTTAAGAAAGGACTCGGGAAGCATTCCACGAAAGAAGAAATAATGCATCACAAATATTAATTTATTCGTCTTCATTTGAAAAGTAATTAGTTACTTTTCTATTTCCATTCAAAATTTAATGAATTCAACAAGCAAATGTATTTTTTTCATAATTATTAAACTATTTGGTTTTTTCTCGTAATTATTAAAATTATATCTCAATATTTTACAAATATGTACAATATTAATTAAAATATAAAATTAAAATATTAAAATATAAAAATATTAAATACAAACGTATATAATTTGTTATAAGATATACTTTCTTTTGCAGAGCATAATAACACAAACGAGCAATTTATAACGCATGCACAGCGCGCTGTCCATATTACTAATTGCGAAATTAAAAGGCAGTGAGAGAGAGTTTGAAATCATTCAAGTGCAACGAAACGCTCGTTTGTAAGACGTGAACTTAATCGGAGAAACGACACGCGCGAGTATACCATTTCGCCGAATAATGATCGTTTTGTGCTCGTTGGTGCTCATTAATTGCTAAACGCGTCTGATGAACGATAAAGACAAAGAGAGAGAAAGGGAACCGTTGCCGCGAGTGTCCAGTTGACTCCAGGCCGATAAGATCTCTGACTCGCGTCGCCAGTAAGATTTATTACTCAAAGTGGAGGCCGTGCAGGATGCAGATGTCGACAACGATAAGCGATTGTAGGTAGCGGATTAATAATACCGAGAGCATACAATGATGCAAGTAGTGCATTCGGCGAAGGCGGTGCTAGAATGATTGCAAATTCGCCGGGTTTGTGATTAATTAGCCGCACGATGGCGTGGGCGAATTGACAAAGCTGTCCTATTTTGAATGAAACAACGAGAAACGAATGTTTTTTTTAAATAAAAAAAGTCAATTTCTCATTTTTGTATGTCTCTCTATAATATCTAAATAGAATAAAATATCTAAATAAAGTAAAATATCGAAATTTATATTTGAAGAGTGGATGCGACTTTTGTTTTTTACTCGAAATGAAAAAAGTCAGAAAATTCCAATTTATTAAAATTTATCGACTTATCCGACAGAAGAAAAATTTCCTGAGATTTCGTAAACTTTATGTACCTCGTACAAATTCCGATAACGAACATATGGGCTTGACATTAATAGAAATACACAACTCGCGAGACCGTATCATAAATTTTCAAAGTTGCAAGTAAAATTTCTAATCGCACCTCGCATAAGTTACGGCGACCGAGCGCGAGAAATGTAAGAGGAGGAATTATGCCGCGTGTTATATCTACTATATTACTATATGTATCCGTTACGAGCAGGGAACCAGACGACATTTTGCACAATCGTAACAACCGTGCGCGCGGCTCCCCTTCCCCCATAAAATACGCTTCTTTTGTCTCAGCGAACTATTGTATTTATCCATCGCGGTTGTCTCTCTTTTTCAGCCCTTTTTCGCCGTCGTCGGTCTTTAACCACCAACGGCGACGCCCTATCCTCTCGTTCCGGTTACGCAGAACTTCTCTTCCGGCCGCACCGGAGACTCGTGGCCCGCGGGCAGCTTCTCTCTCAATCCCCTCTTCCCATCCCCCCCCCAAAAAAAACAGAAAGAGAAAAGAAAGTCTTTTGCATATTTTATTTAATTTCGCACTTCGAGCCTCGTTTCGGCGACAGTCGAAAGAAAGAAAAAAAATTAATAATAATCGACGGCGCGGAGTCTCGTATTATTGAATTGTTATGATTAGAGAAAGAACATCAACGAGTCGATGATAATCTTTAACGAGTAAAAATATTTCGATTCGAGCGATTATAATTGACGTCACAAATGTGAATCCCGAGGTTTAAAATAATTTTTAATTCAATTCTTTCAAGTCGACAATTTTGATTTCATACACATAAACTCTGTTCCAAAAATTATAACGTTTATAAATGTTACAAATAATATATAGCGGAGTAACAAATTTAATTATAATTCGAGCGAACGTCACAAATGTGAATCCCGAGGTTTAAAATAATTTTTAATTCAATTCTTTCAAGTCGACAATTTTGATTTCATACACATCATACACATTCCAAAAATTATAACGTTTATAAATGTTACAAATAATATATAGCGGAGTAACAAATTTAATTATAAAATTATTTA
>NW_021853570.1:1124050-1128732 GCF_003651465.1 Formica exsecta
TATAAAATTATTTATATTATTATTATATATTTTCTTTTAAAGTTGCTTAAATAAATATAAATTTTAAGAATTAATAAACTGCGGAAAAATATAGGTTTCAACAGCTTCTAATAATAATTTTTCTCCTCTAAAAAATTGTGCGTTTTTAATTCGGCGGCGATAAGTAATACTACTTCTATCGTTTTGAAAACTTGTTCTACATTTTTTCGCGCATAGATAAATGAATAGAGTGAGAAAGAGAGAGTGTGTGTAAGAGAGAAAGAGAGGAGGAACGATATTTCCGGCTGGTGTATGCGAGAGGAGTATGCGAACAAAGCATAACCCGGAGGTACGAACGTAGGCTCTCTCAAGGGTGTCCGTATTTCCGGTCAGTGAGCTTCGCGACAATGCGTTAAAGGAAGCGGACAGGAGACGCGGTGCGTCAAGTGCTTAAAATATGTCGTGCGTTGATAACTATGAAACTCCGGCAAAGCACCGCAAAGAAGGACGGCCTTTCATTCGTGCCGACCGCTAGGCGGCGTCTATATCTAGAAAAATACTGCACTCAGAAAGAGAGAGAGAGAGAGAAGGGAAAGAAAGAAAAAGAGAAAGAGAGCACGAAGCCTCTCCGAGAGACAAGTGCGATAATTAAACTCGAGTGACTTTCAACCGTGGCCTTTAGCCCTCTTCGTTCTGCTACGGGTCAGTTTCGTTCCAAATAAGATTAAAATTTGTTTCGGATATTAAACGTCATTATATATCATATATTCGGTAATATTAATTAACCCTTAAAAGTTACATATGGGTCATTTTAATCCTACCGATATTTTAATAGTAAAATATCCCGAAGACCTCTTAATCAATAAAAAAAAATGTTTAAAATTTATTTTTTAACTTTTGTTGCACATGATTATTTTCTACAGAGATTTCAAGGAATATATATAAATTTTTGTAAATTTTTTCAAGCCCTTTGACAGCTGAAACTGCGACAAAACATTGTGACCCATATATAACGGAGCAAAAATATATGTGACTTGCAAAAGTTAATTTTATCCAAATTATCTTAGAAAATATGCATTTGACTTGTAGTATTTCATTTAGTTTTAAATTTCTCAAGTATAAATTATCTTGCGAGAAGAGCGTTAGTCGCATACCAATACTTTTATATATATCTTTCTCTCTTTATCAGTTTTCTGTATATATAACTCGGCGTTCTCCTTCTTATCATTTCGTATTAAACCGCGTATTAAACCGCGCATCGAGAGAAAGAAAAAGAGAGAGAGAGAAGGCATATTCGCGGCTCTAATCTAAATGATAAATATACTTTCAATTTCCTGCATTCGATTTCCGAGACGACGCTCGCGTCAAAACCATTATTATAAATCTTTATCTCTATCCTCGTTTCTCCCTCTCTTTCTCTCATCGAGCTGTGCGACCATCACCCGCGCTGATGCACACAATATCATTTGCTCTGCCGCGGGGATAATAACTTCCGGTGCATGCAGCAACTCCCTCTCTCCCATTCGCTATATCTTCGCTTTTTCCCCCACCCCCTTAGTTCGCGATACGCGCGAGAAGAAATCCGCCACGATTTAATTTAACTTGAAGAAGTCGCGGTCGCCTGTCCCGCTCATCGCACGCGGAATTTTAATCCCGCCGCCCCCGCTGTCACTCTTCCTCTTTCTCTTTTGCATCTCGCTGTCGTCGTCTTCCCGACGATTCCCCCTCCTTCTCCGTCTCTCTATCGTGACATGACTAGAATGTCAATGTAAAGATGCGTTGCGTGGGTGTCATCGACCGACCCGACGTTATTAAGTCGCTCGAATAAACCAGCGAATGAAGTCGAGTTAAAGCGGCTTTAGAAATATCAGGCACATTGAACTTTATTATCCTAATCTATCTTAATAATTTCTCTCTCTCTCTCTCTCTCTCTCTCTCGTGCGCGCGTGTGCGATACGTAAATAATTTTCATTGTCGGTTTCGCCGGCGCTTAAATCGCATGTGTAAGGAGTACGACAGAAGGTGACGGTGATCACAAGGGGCAGAATCTGAGAGAGCGGGAACAACATCAGAAGAGGAAGTTGAGGGCTGCGGAGCATTGGTAAGCTCTGTACCGTTGGCGGGAAGGGCGAACAAAGAAACCACGGCAGTATTAATAGCGGAGTTCCCCGACGACGACGAGAAAGAGAGAGAGAGAGAGAGAGAGCCGGGGCAGAAGTGAATCGGGCCTAGCGAGAGCTGGCTGATTAACCGACGACAAGCACACGGGGAGCGAAGACGAGGACGAGAGACGACGTTACCGAGCCGGTAACGAGCTTCCCGGAGACTAAATAATGCCCGAGTTATTGAATCAACTTCCGGTGCATGCAGCAACTCCCTCTCTCCCATTCGCTATATCTTCGCTTTTTCCCCCACCCCCTTAGTTCGCGATACGCGCGAGAAGAAATCCGCCACGATTTAATTTAACTTGGAGAAGTCGCGGTCGCCTGTCCCGCTCATCGCACGCGGAATTTTAATCCCGCCGCCCCCGCTGTCACTCTTCCTCTTTCTCTTTTGCATCTCGCTGTCGTCGTCTTCCCGACGATTCCCCCTCCTTCTCCGTCTCTCTATCGTGACATGACTAGAATGTCAATGTAAAGATGCGTTGCGTGGGTGTCATCGACCGACCCGACGTTATTAAGTCGCTCGAATAAACCAGCGAATGAAGTCGAGTTAAAGCGGCTTTAGAAATATCAGGCACATTGAACTTTATTATCCTAATCTATCTTAATAATTTCTCTCTCTCTCTCTCTCTCTCTCTCTCGTGCGCTCGTGTGCGATACGTAAATAATTTTCATTGTCGGTTTCGCCGGCGCTTAAATCGCATGTGTAAGGAGTACGACAGAAGGTGACGGTGATCACAAGGGGCAGAATCTGAGAGAGCGGGAACAACATCAGAAGAGGAAGTTGAGGGCTGCGGAGCATTGGTAAGCTCTGTACCGTTGGCGGGAAGGGCGAACAAAGAAACCACGGCAGTATTAATAGCGGAGTTCCCCGACGACGACGAGAAAGAGAGAGAGAGAGAGAGAGAGCCGGGGCAGAAGTGAATCGGGCCTAGCGAGAGCTGGCTGATTAACCGACGACAAGCACACGGGGAGCGAAGACGAGGACGAGAGACGACGTTACCGAGCCGGTAACGAGCTTCCCGGAGACTAAATAATGCCCGAGTTATTGAATCACCGTGAATCGCCGCCTTCCCTGTGCGTATATATGTGTGTTCTCTCTCGTTCGCGTCACCAACACCCGCGAGAAACGCGAGACCCGCGTTTCTTTCTTTTCCGCTGCCGCTTGTTAAAAATCGGCGAGTGTAAGCAGCGATAGGTGAATAAAAGAGCCGTCGTGTCGAATATATATTCACGGGGAACGCGTAATTAGATTGTGTCGGACACTCCCTGAGCTTCGCGTACAATGTGCCCCTGGGAGCAGTTTTTCCGATCAGCTGATTTTGCGAAAGCTGCAGTTTGCACGGGGGTTCGTCACTGTCATCCCCTCGCCGCATTTCTTCCCGAATACTACATATAACACAGACAGTAACGAGCTTTCTCGACATGATCTCATTGTAATCGTTCCCGAGTTGGCGGAAGAAATGTGACATTGTTTTTATAGAACAGGAAACCTAACAGGAAAAAAAAGACATAAAAAGAAACTGCCACCATAAGTTTCACCCGTATTTATCAAACCCTTGTTATGGCATTTTAATTTCTACGAGTTATGTAAAAAGAATTAACAAACAATAGTTCATATTTTTAAGAATCTGAGGAATTATATAAAAATTACGATTAATTCTCTTAAACTATCTATACAACTAGGTTTCTTTAAATTTTTATAAAATTCTCAATTTTTAGATTTTATTATACTCGGCGAAAATATAAGAAAATGATGATTGTTCTAGGACGCTCTGTATATATGTACGTTTCCTTAATGCAATTTTGCGGTCAATCCTCGACCGTGAAGGAACCGCGGACTTATATTGCGCTTTATACATCATGTTACTGCGGTAACGAGCTTCCAGGCCGAGCTGCGGCGAACTAAATCACGACGAGTTATTGAATCGCGGTTAGAACATTGGAACGCATTGATCCATGAACGCCGATTTTATAAGATCCCTTTCCGGTGCCGCGGCAGCAGAAACTGCTCGCCATAACCGAATGAAATCGTGATAACCGATAGCCCGTACAAGGAATGAAGAATGCACCATATTACATCTCGCAACTTAAACGAAAAAAGTTGGAGAGTTTCTATTCTTTCGACGTAGATATACTGTACATATTATATGCAGGATGTTCCAAAAAAACCTCCGTTTTGCATTTACATACTTTGCAACTACGCATGTGTATTTCTAATAAATTCTTTATAAAGGAATAAATAATATTATATTTTTATCTGAGAATATCACTTGTAATAAGATAATTAATCCTGCAGAGTAATCTCGTAGGTAGACCGATATCGAATTTAGTTCTTTAACAGCATCTGGGTAATGGGAGGGAAATGAATGAGTTGATTTTCATTTCGGTGTCGCCGCTTCTTTTAAAGAGCCCGCAATCCAATTGCACTGACCATATAAAGACACGCGATAGCGTGTGTCCAACGCGATTTTCTCCGGAAAGCAAACATCGTTATCCCTATCGGCGGTACACGAACCGTTTCCGCAGATACCATCGACC
>NW_021853570.1:1128883-1132844 GCF_003651465.1 Formica exsecta
CGCTCTTCTATTTCGCCAATTTCTTTTCTGAAAGACACTCGAGGAAATGCCATTAGGATCATGCCGTATCCATTGTTCGTTGATTCTCTCAAAAACTTTTTCTGACCGTTTACACATGTGTTTTTATGCAATTTCGCGAATGTAATTCTTCAATTATTTAACAATTTCAATTATTTAACGAGAAAATTATATTCCCCCTCAGAATTCATTACACTGTACATAAAGCTAAAAGAATTATTAGATTCACTTAAAAAAATTAATTAAAATATAGGGTTAATATAAATTAACCGTAATTAAAATAACAGCGTAAACAATGTTTTATTGTTGCAAATTAATTTATAATTATATGAAATTAACTGAATAAGATATCTTGAAGTAAAATTGTTCGATCAATCTATAATATAAATCAATTTTGCCAATAAAATGATTACATTTCTTTCTTGATGCATCATGTCAATTTGTCATGTCAATTCGTCGTGTCGAGGAATCTCTTAGCGGCAGTTACATAAAGCAGTCACTATATATCCGGGACAAATAAAAAGAGACAAAGCGGCCGGATCGGGACAGGACGAACGGGCCGAGAGAGAAAGAGAAAAAGAGATAGAGAGAGAGAGAGAGAGGCCTGTCCCCTGGGATGAATTCGAAATACATTCACGTCCCGCACGAACAAAGTACAGGCGGTGGTTGCCGGCTCCCCTTGGGATTCCCTCCACGGTTCACCCGCCTATCGGAATCGAAACGCCGAATACCGCCTTGCGAAACCACCGACTTTCGATCTACGCTACTCCTGCAACCGCACGTTATTCCTGCGAAGGTCAATCGTGTCTTCCTAAAGAGGAAATTCTATGGAACACGGTCGCAGAACGTCAAGAATGTCTCTCGTACGTTATTCTCGAATTTCTCTCAGTCCAAATGTCATCATAAAATTTACACTGTAAGATAAAAGATTATAATAAATGATTTGATAAAATAAAATATGATTAATAAGTATCTCTTTTATTAATTTTATTAGATAAAATAATAATATTATTAATGTGTCAAACTCGATAGCTGTAATAAATGATAATTTAATGCATACTAAAGAATCGATTTCAAGCTTCTTGCAAAAAAATTATCGTTAAAATATTCCTCTATTGATAAAGGATTAATACTCGAATATATCTCTGATTATATATTATCGCGTTATCCATGAACGGAAACGAAAAGGTTTCGCGGTAGATGATGAGCGAGCACGGATCGGCAGTCTCTGGTGATTTGTTGCATCGACGCGGGGGGGAAAAAAAATAAAACAGAAATGTGCCGATTATAAAAGACGTGGGAACGGAGAAATTGAGACTGGAAGTAAGGGGGAGACAGATAGCGTGGAGAAAGAAAACGGCGTCGCATTAAATTCGCATTAACGGCAAGAACGGCCACCCCCGGTTTCCTCTCGCGTGGGCGCTCAAATCTCTCGAGTATCTTTATTTTCTCGCGCCCCTCCGTTACTTTTGCGGGGATTACCATTGTACCCTTCGCGTGTTCGTTCGCGAGACGAACCAATCGTTGGCTATCAGAATCACATCGTCTAAAGGCGTTTGGGGTTTGTTTCGCGCCGTGAAAACGCGAAATTGATGAAATAAAAAGAAGACGAAAAATTTTCAAAAATGATAAGAATATTTAAATAAAAAGGTAATGAAGAGAGAGTATGAAAGAAAGAGAGAGACGTGCAGATATGCTATTCCATCACATACGCAGGTATGGTAATTCTATCTCGCTCGAATCAATTTTATTATTTTTTATTATACACAAAATTATAATTAAGTGGTATTTCTAATAGAAATTAATTTAAGTTTCTAAATATAACAAATTTATCATAACGAGAGAGAAAAGTATCTCTAATTTTTTCTTTAAAATAAAATATCTCTAAAATTTATGACTTGCTTTTTAAAATAAATGAATCATATGTATATATATTATTTTTCTCCTACTTTTTATAAAAAAAATGTTTTTTCGTATAAAAAAATGCTTATTTTATTGCTCAATTTATTTTTTATTTAGTTTATTGCTCCTCCAGCCTACTGTCAGAACTGTCAAAATGCCGAAATTCAAAGCTCGGTCTCGTTGCTACAAGTTGGTTAGGCTTGCCGATATTTTTTCATTCAATAGGTTTTTCTATATCTTGACCGATTTGACGTCGGGAGTACTTCCAGTCCCGGTTTCTCTATTCTTACGTCTTCTTCCTTTTCTCCTCCATCTTGCTTCCGCGAGACGTGCGGGCGTGCCCGGACTGCGAGATACTAGAAGGGAAGGAAACGTTTTCAGCTTCGATATGTTTCTCGCACGCGTGATCGCATACGCGAACCATATTTCTTTGCGATTTTGCACGATTGCTGGAGGACGGAACTGGCGGGATTTTTTTCCGGATCTCCGCCAACCTGGGAAAGCCACTTCTAAAATGTATGGAATAATCGAGAAATATATATATTCGTTAAAACGTTTCCGACTCTTTTGAAGCAAACGGCAAACATATTAAATGTAGAATAAAATTATTGAGTGATTAATAAGATAGCATATAGTTCTAGCACATTCCACTGTCACATTTGTAAATAAAAAAAAAAAAAAAGATTAATTTTTTAATGCTACACTTATTTTAATTGATTCTATTTTTATCAGAATGAGACGTACATTTTATATTATGATTGATGATTAAGCATTAATCGTTTCACACGCAATTAACTGAGATTAATAACGTCCACCGCACCAACTCAAACGAATTAAAACGTCGAATAACTTCCCACTTTAATTACTAACGATTTCAACCGGTTTAATTTCTACCCGATTCCGATTCTAACTCGACCCAAGGAAGAGAAGTTATTAACGTAATTATTGAGTTAATTTTCTGCGGCGGATTTCTGCGGAAAAAGTAAAAAGAGATCGAAATTACCTAATAAGGCGAAACGTCGTACGAGTGGTCGTCGAAAACTACGGAAAATTCTCGGGTGCCAACTTCAACAGGCGCGAAAAATATTCGCCTCTAAACGGAACAAAAATGCTAAACGTAAAATCGTAGTTGGTATCGTACAATATGCCGTGAATCGAAAAATTGGTCGTATTACGAGCGAGCTGCCGAGCGAAATTTCTCATATATTTCGAGCAGCGTAAAAATTACTGTTCGATAAAAAGTAATTTTTTTTTTGGAAAACAATATATCGCCTGCAAAAATCAACGAAGCGCTCGTGTTATTAACTCTCATGTATGCAAAAAAATTTAAAGAGATTTTCTTTTATTGTTAATTCAAAAAAAGTATATTTTTTCATTCTTTGCTAAGGATCTTCAATATTTAATAATGCAATAAAAAATGTATAGAAGTATAGTTCTATATAAATAATAAAATATTAATAATAATATAGTATAATAAAAATCATAATGCGCATAATCATAATTATAAAATATGAACTCGTTTGTCTGTAAAATTATGATATGTAAAATTATGATCGACGATATAATCTTTTTTCGAACATCACATTCCGGATTTCATAAATTTTTTTATAATTAAACAATATTTCAAAAATGTATAGGTTCTGATGGCTAATGCGGATGCTTAATAAAATAATCAATAAATTGAATAATCAGAGATCTATCGATCCGCGAATTTGTTATACCCTTTGGATGGTGTTATTCTAATCTGCAGCGAAATTTGTGTTGATTCGACTGCGGCGTCATTTACATCGTATTTTCTTAGATCCTTCGATAATCATAGCTGGATGTTAACCTCTCCAATTATCATCTCTTTGGACCGTCCCTTGCCAACTTTTCCTCCCGTTTAACCGTTTAAAAGCGTCGAGTAAAAGAGACTTTATAACTAGAGATCTTCTCGCGACAGAGGCGCAGATGGAGAAGCAAAGAGAAAAGGAAAGGAAGAAACACATAGACAGATAAAAAAAGGGAAGAAGGAGCGACAGAAGTGGTTAAGGGGAAAAAA
>NW_021853570.1:1137431-1138359 GCF_003651465.1 Formica exsecta
TTAAGGGGAAAAAAAAAAAAAAAAAGAAGAGGAGTGCGCTCTCCAACGTTGATCGTGAAACGAGCGCGATTTTCTTTGCGTATAACGTCATTACACGTTATTGCATAGCCCTTGGTGAAAGACTCTCCCCTTTTACTTAACGCCCGTAAGTTTATTAAACTAATAATTCACCATCTCTCCGAGTCATCCTCGCTCTGTTTTCGTTTCTCTCCGAGATCTGATGCGTCATCTTTACAAATGTAACAAAGAAAGAAAACGGAGTAAAGGAAAAAATACGTTGACTGGCGATGCGCGTGGGATTTTTTATTAATAGGATCGTTAGCAGGATATAACTTCGTGTGAATATTCCGGTTTAGCAAGCAATCGAGCTCGCGCCTTCGCTTTGACTGTGCAGACGACGATCTTTCTTCTTTCATCTCTCGTCGTTCCCGTCCCCGTCCCCTTGTCAGATATGTGGCCAGATTTAAAATTTTTCTTTCAAACAAATACACAACATTATATCTCTTTTAATCTTCCTCGCATAATAATTATTTTTCTTCGTAGAGAATATATAAATCATCTACTATTAATAATAAAAATGATGAGACTTTTATATTATTTTTATTACGATTACGTGTTGTACAGAGAGAAAGAAAAAATATCGCAATAGTCGTTTTCGCCATTAACAAATGAATTTTATTTTGTACAAAAGTAGAATATTAGACGCTATCGTCCTACAACCCTATAAACGATTATCGCATCCATCCTATATCCCGCGCCCTTTTCCTGTGAATCTCCTTTCCCCTTCTCCCTCCTACCATCTGACTCGGTACAATCTCCGACGTGTATTGGTAATACGATCGATTTGGTACGACTCATTAGTGAGCGATAATTAGGCGCATTGGTCATGCTCGATCGACCAACGATAAAATTTTCGGAATGCCGATCC
>NW_021853570.1:1157934-1173720 GCF_003651465.1 Formica exsecta
CCGATGCAATGCGACAACGGCAATTCAATGCATATGTGACGGGCCCGGTAATTCGCGCTGCATATTATCGCCGCAAATGGCGTGGGAAAACGACGTAACTCGAATTTTCCAATCGCGGAAATCGGGAATGTCGCCAAATTGACAATTCGGCGTAGCGACACCGCAGAGAGAAATACCGTTAACTGTCCGAAACGAGCGAGTGATTGCCGAACTGTCAGAGAGAAAATTTTTACAAAACGTAATTAAAAATTGGGGAAATAATACGCGCGTTAAAAAAGTAAAAAAAAAAAAAGTGTCATATATTTTCCCTAATGACTTATAAAACAATCGCACCGGACTCGAGTGTAATGAGACTCTACAAAAACTAATAATCGCGAGTTAAACGATAAATAATCGAGTATAGTGGCTCGGTTTGGAATTCTCCCCGACAAAGTTAATCCCGAAATGACTTTATCAGTCGCAATTATGGCATTCTCTCGCCTTTCCGCGCGCGCCGGCGCGTTGTTTTCATGCGGCATAAGTAACGGGGGGGGATAGAATTAATTCCATATGGTGACCGCGCTCGTGCGCGGTTAATCGTCAAGATAATTACGCGGAAAATCCTTGATGGCGGATGATTATTTCGTTGAAGGGAAGAGAACCTTTCGACGACCTTTCATTCGAAGTCAATGAGAAGAGAGCACATCAAAGCGCAGCCGTGCGAGTAGTTATGCATGTGTTGAAGCGATGCACATCGCAAACTGTCACCGAAATTAGTACGCGCGAATGTTTTCATCTATGGCGTATATAGACGAGAGTTAAAATAAAAAGATTATATTAGACATAAAAAAAAAAGAATTCAGAATTTTTTGAAATAAAAAGAAATCTGTTTTTTTTTCGATAATAACATTGTAGAGAAATTTATTCTGTTTTTATGAAATATAGATATGCTTTCTCTATAAAAATTTATTTCTCTTTTTGCGCGCACGCGCACTCTTTCTCTCTTTTAATCTTATAAATATTATATTTATATCATATATTATTATCTTATAAATACATATTTACTAACTGAATTGTAATTTACGATAGTTATACATATATGTGTGTTCCTTTTTTTCTTTTTCGCATACAGTTAACGTTTAATTATTACTCACTACCCTTTCTTCTGCAGCCGATGAAATTTTTAAGCGGCACGATTTAATTAAAATTTGACTAATATTAATTGACCAAATGGGAGATAATAAATTGCTGCTCATGGCAGCAGACAAAGCACGGTACGGTGACGTTCGCGCGTTAATGCATCATAAAGTCGAGCGCAACAAATGCACTGGCGGGAATTAACTCATTTGCGATTTATCTTCTCATTTACTTGCGCAAAGTAAGACAGATAAGACAGATAAAACGGAGGGTCGGAGAGTTATATAGCGATAATTGATGACGCATTTTATCAATTTTACAGATAGGCAGAATAACAATGATATCTCTTAATTATTGTCTCCAATTTTATCACTTTCACAGACACAAATCCATCAGAAACAAATATATATATTAACATACGCTATACGTATGTTAATATATAACGTTTGCGTGCGAAAGTTAGAAAGTCTTTTTATATTACTTTTTAGCTTACACAGAGTGAAATTTTTTTATAGATCTCTTAATTAATTTTATTTACGAAAATGAGATTATTAATGGGAGATGATTACTAATTATTTTAAATGTATAAACAACTGCCCCGCTTACTTGGAGCTATTCCACGTGATATTTTGCGGAATATTGAAAATAAGGTGGCTGCATAATCGCAAAAAGACACGAAATAGCGGAAGAAAACGACAAATTATCGAGAATAATAAGAGGAAGAAAGATAAATGATTCCGCTGCGGTCGTGCATGCCGATATGATTCGATCGTTTTTATTTTTCACAAAGCCCTGCACTATCTGTCCATTGCTTTGCGACTCGGCGACGTGTAGACTTTTGTCGACGATGCGAGAGATTCCAATTTCGACGGAGATAGCGAAAAGGTAGAAGAGGAGGAGAAGGGGCTGATGGCCGACACGCCTTTAAAGCATTGTCCCGTTAGCCGGGCAACAGAAATAAAAAAAAAGGAAAAAAAAAAGAAAAGTATATTGAACGAACCAGCCGGCCACCATCCATCGTTCCTCTCTCCCGCTTTTCGAGCCGCCAGACGTCGACAGCGTGACGGAAGCTCGTGATCGAGCAGGTTATTCAGTAACTTTTTAATCCCGAAAGAGAGAACGTTTGTGCCGATATCGAGTTTCTCGAGAAAACGCGCCCCTTCAATGTCCGCCGCTCTCTATTTTCATTTTCAATATAAATCGAGGCTATCGCTTAATCCTCAGCTATAATCAAAATACCATGGCTGAAGCGATTCAATCACACAGTCGATATTTCAAAAATGAAGAACAACACATGATTTAAAAAAATAAATCTCACAATTTTATATCTACCACATGCTTACAGGCATAAGATTTAACCAGTGCATCACTGCACTCGTGCGGCGAGTGTCACTCTGTGACAGAACGTCGACACGTGGCCGACGACGTGACCGGTCGCTTTCGCACCCCGCGACAAATCGAAACGTATATTTTACGCGACGTAAATTAACCGCTCGTACATGCGAAAGCGACATCACTTTTCTCCTGCGTCTCTGGCGTACTCTTTTCCCCCCGTCATCCCTTGTGGTCTCACGATCTTGTCTTCCTGCGGCCGTGACGCCGGTTATAAATTTCGCAGAGTTCGGTGCGTTGAACTGAACTCTGCGAAAGGCACATGTGCAAAACCGCCCGTTAACGAGTGCTGCGGAATCCGCGCCATAACCTTGCGCGAAAAGTTTAGTGAAATATTATAATATAATTAGATTCTGCGTGGTTTAGGATATCGCTGTTATTAATTAATCATTTATGTAAATTTTTAAAAAGTAAAGACTATATTTTACTTTTTAAATTGTGTTTTAAATTTAAGTTTTTAATTAATGAAAAATATATTTGTAAAATATTATTCAATATAGATTAATAAGCAAATGAATTAATAAACAAAACTTGGAATCAAAATTAATTACATAATATTAATATTACAGGAGAGATTACTTGCCACTTTTGCAAAAACAATTTTATAATTAATGACAGTTTTATCACTGATCGATTATTGCATCGTTTCCTGAAGAATACAAGTTCATAATTACTTTCACAGGAAACATATCTATATAAGTAACAATTACACAATAGCAACAACAATCAAAACGCATAGCAATCATCACAATTCGGAACAGAATAAGATGTAATATTCTTCGCGCAAAAAACTTCGGGTTAAATTAATGACATTTCTCTCTTTCTTTCTCTTTTTCTCTCTATTTCTCACGCGAACAGAATTTTTTATATCTAGTTTGAGCAGGAAAGGGTGGATGCGAAGGCGACACGCATGTCAGCCTAAATAAATGAGGTCAACCTGGAAATATCGTTTTCGAAGAAACGAAGATTAGACACTTTGGAATGAATAATAATATTAACAGTGTTTCTCTCTTCAAGCAATCTTAATTTATTTAAATTTATCGTATATTATCTCTCACTTTCTTGATTATTTTTCTAAAAAAGAAAAATATTCATACACGCATAAGAGAGTTAATCAATATTTTAAATATACTTGATAAATATAATATTTATTCAAATAAAATAATAATTTTGAAACTTATAATATTTATATACATGCGCTGTAAGTTTGTCTTTGTTATTTTGTACACGAAATTTATATATTTCATTAATATTTTATTAGTGAAAAAGAGTGATTGAAACCTCTTGCTTATATTTCAACGATCATATGCTGTCGAGCGTCGAATAATTTTTTTTTATTCGTTAGGAGAGATTGGTGAGATATAACAGAAAAATTTATGAACACGCGATGCGTAGAAATGACAGACAATTCCAGTCACATAACCAGGACGAATTCTATCGCGGTGAAAATTCTCCCTCGAGAATTTCTCTCGTCGGCTCATCATGGACCGGTTGGTTTGTAAGAGTTATAAAATTTCGATCATTTCACGTTCCCGTCACGTCCAATTCAGAAGCTAAAGTCACGTTTCAATCCAATCCAGTTTTAATCAGATTGGATTTTCTGTGCCAAGTTAATTTCTTTTTTTTTCTCGATGATTATTCTAAAGAGAGTCAATGAGATTATATGATTTTCACAAATATTCAAACTATCGCAATAATATCGCGTCAATTTATATGTAATTCATACATCAAATAGTCAATATAATCGATTAAGTTTTTACCATGTTAAGCTACTACAGACTACACTATTATATGATTTTACACTGGTTTCGGTTAAAGCGTAACCTACGTTACTCCACCGTTCAAAAGATTCTTTATCACGTTCACGTTTTTGTACGTTCATAAATATTGATGAATCCATATCCCTTTTTCGAATACATCAGACTAGTCCGTACAACGGGTGTGAACTATCCATACATAAATATTCATTCAGCGGTATTCTTCTCTGTCCCACGTGGGTACGTACCCAGTTATCGTTGAAATTTGATATCAAAATTGCGCGCCAATTTAGCATTCTATGTAATTGGCGTTTTCGCAGAGTATCCGGAGAACGCGAGATATTTATGTTTCGAAATATCTGGAAAATTTCGACTAATAAGGAGACACAAAGAAATAAAACAAAATAAAAGTTCGATAATTCCGTTAATTAAAACTTCAAATATATTTAGTCATCACACAATTTTTCAGCCATTAAATATTTTTATTATGTTTCAATCAATAAACTTTCTCGCAGTATATGTAATTTGTAACTCGTATGCATATTGTTACAATAAAATTTATGAAGCTACGCAAAAAAATGATATAATAAATTATTATAGTATTTTTTTATAATAATAAAAGTGTAAAATAATTAGAAACAGTCTTTTTCGGTACGTATTTCTTACATATATCTATCTTCTTCAAGTTCCCCCCCCCCCGCCATCCCATCATATCGCCGAATTTAATAAAAACCAAAGATGTCAGGCAGCGTGAAACGACCTTCGTAGCGAGCGCAACGAAGTGTCAGCCGCACCTGCAACGCCCGAACGTTTAAGGCAACGTTACGTTACGGTTAACGCGACAATTTACTGCCAAATTTATCGCCAGGACGGAACGCGCTTTAACCGACTACTGTCGAGATGAGCGACATTTGTTTCGAGTTAGGCCGAATCATTAGCTCCGGGCTTCCTGTGCTCGAGACACGGGGGCTCATTTTAGATCCGTCAGCAGATGTTCAGCGCGCGGACATACCCGGCTCGTCGACGGCATGTTCTACATTCATTCCACATTCATATCTAACATCCCGCTGCCACAATTGAAGTCGCGTTTAGTGTTGAAGGTCATTTTCCGGTGACGCTGATTGCATTGCTGCGCGAGTAATTATTAAATAAATATTCTTTCATTCTCATTTGATCGATTCCAAAAGGCCTTGATATAAGAAAACTCAAACTTTATTATTGTGATATTTTGCTATAATACTATGATAAATTTTTGTCGAAAATGCAATGTTTCGACGTGCAAAATTTTCAATTTTTTTATAATTGTAAACATGAAACTATTCGTAAAAAATTGTAACATATCGCTTTTTGCGTATAAAGTGTACGGTTGGATTTTTCGCGTTTGTTCGAGGAAAGTCAACCGAGCGAAAACGAGACGAGAATGGTACGATGTCCGGAAATAATAGAAGCAATTGCTTTATGGTTCGTGCATCACGTCCCCTAGCGATATATTTGTGCGTATGCACACCTATATATTTATATCTACGTAGAGACACACACATATATGTGAAAAGAAATTATCTAACGGGTTAGATGATGACAGCGGCATATTTATGACATCTTTTATTCAAATTTTATCATCTTCGAAAGTCAATTTGAAGATATATATATATCATAATCAAAGGATTCATAAGTAAAAGAAGCAGTGATATTTTTAACATGCCATATAACTAATAATAGTATGATTTATATTACTGTGTTCCAGTAGAAAAGTTCTTTTTAAGCAACACACAAAGAGGGAAGAATTAAATTATCCATAAAATCTAATCTCTCTCGTCTCTCGGTGATTTATTTTTATCTCAATTATTATTTATCTCAATTTATCGTCACATACGCTCACCATTCTCTTCGTATTCTATATAACTATCCTCGCTCCACTCGCCCTTCATTTTCCTCGAGAGAAAGAGAGAGTCCGTAATCTCTTCAGATTGACTTAGAGATTTCTCGAAAAAAATCCTTCTCGTCGTAGGACAAATCAGTCTGATCGGCCGTCTCGCAAGCTCTTGTCCCGCGCTACTCATCCGCATACCTCTTTCTCTTGGATCTTTACCTCCCCCTCCCCCCTCCCCCCTCAAGTTACCCTTGCTATTGTGTAATGAGGAAATATCGGCGGAAGCGTCGCCGGTGGAATCGCCGATGAATTTCGTGCTTCCTTCACCCGGAAAGGGCGCTACTCCCAGACTGGGTTTCCCCTGGTTTTTCACGCCGATCGTTACCGATGATCTACGGCGTAGGTGGGATCACATGGCCTCCTCCTTCCCCTATTCCCCCCTCTGAGTGATTTATTCTACCGGGTGCACGCGGAATACTCGCGGAGACTGGTAAACACGAGCTTCGTCCGCCCGCCCGCCCCCGTCGACGGATTTATCGTTATTTTTCGGCGCCCCGTTACTTCGCGGCTTCCGCGCCCGTCGTCGTCATTGTTCCGCCGATCGTGTATCAACGCGCGAGGCTGAGCGTTAAATCTAAGCGTCCCGGAGAGAATCTCGAATTCGTTTTCTCGATCTTCGACGAAGGGGGAGAGTCCGGGAAGTGGCGAGAACGCCCTCGCTTTCGTGGAGATTTCGGAAAACGAACGAGGGTGGAATAAAGTAAAGCCGAGAATAATATAGAGATCTAAACTGTAAAGACTAACTTTCGGAGGGGAGCAAAAAAAAGAAGAATTCAGAATATGATATAATATTTAGTTAATAGATCCAATACACAAAATTGATATGTAACATATCTTTTTCAAAAAATTGAGAAAATTAAATGTATTATTTTCTCTAAGAAACATTCATGCACTCGATGCATCCAATATACAAGTAAAAAGATATACAAGTAAAATAAAAAAAAATAACAGAATGGGCGATTTGTTTAATCATAAAACGATTGCCTAAAGCCTTGATATGACTTACCGGCATTGGAGAACGTCTACGAAGACTGTAGTCATGAAACGTACCTGAAACAGAAAGAACAAAAATGTAATATCTCGGCAATATAGCAAAATCTCTTTTTGTATTATCTATCGCTCTCGGTACGGCCGATTAAGACGATGACCCGGAGCGCGCGGAGGAAGAAGAGCGCGGACAAAGCGGCTGCAATGAGACCGAATTAAAGCCGGCGATGAAATTGATATGAAAAAAGAAAAAAAGGGAATCGGCGTAGGTACTGCCTTTGTTCGCGGAAAATGGCCGTTCGGGAGTGGCTTCTTTCAAACTGCCATTCACGCGGGACATAATAGCGGGTCGGCGACCGAGGACGGGCCGAGAAACGGACACTGGAAATGGATAGACATTATATGTACACGGAGAACGAAAAAGAGAGAGTCTCCTTTGCTCGTCGGACCCTTTTCTGATCGACGATCGCCATTCATCGCCGTTAAAAATGTATGATTAGTTGCGGCGATCTTGTCGAATAAGCAACGTGACGATAACATTTAACTATAAATCACATCGTGTAAATAGTGTTGTCACGATAGAAATAAATATTTTCAGGTATGTACCTCGTTACATTTTGTTAAATTTCATAGCTTTCAAGATGAATGGCAAATCGCTGCATTGATCATGCCGGATAAGGATTTTTCTGATCAAGTATACATTAATCAAGATCATCGAACTTAATACCCTATAATCCTCCTTTATGAAAGTATGATAGAAGATTGTGTTTATAATTTCATTTTCTATATTCGTACACTATTAGCTTCAGTTAGAAATGTTCAGTTTAATAGTTTTAATACATTTACGATATACGATAAAATTAAGAAAATTAAATAAATGAGAAGAAAAGAGTAGTACATATATAATTGTAATTAATTGTCAAATAAAAATACCGAAAAAAATATTATACTTTAATGTATTATACCTACAGATTGATATGCGAGGTTTAATAATATGGTATGCCGTGATAAGTATTTTCAAGGTCCAATATATTCTGCCGGTAAGCGCACGGAGACAGGCCACGTGTCTTCCTTGGAGCGTAATTAATAAGGATCGATCAGTCTATAAATAGCAATGTGTTATGCATAATCGCTAATGCCCGATTTAACATAGTCGACACAGATTGTACGGTCGACCGCTTTTTTCACCTTTATTTTTCTCATTTTCATATTGATCGGCATATGCTCGCGTCGTAAGTGCATGATTAACCACGAAATGGCCAATATAACAAAAACTTTAATCCCTTAGAGATGCAAATAATGGGAACTCGAGTCTCGCGAGAGAAAATAAAATGATTAAAAAAAAAAAACGCACGAAAAGATTGCATTAATAAAATTATTTCGTTAACAGAAAATTATATTAATTTGGTGTATTAATTGTATTACATTATAAATATAGAAATAAAGAAAAAGAGAGTATAATATTTCTGTAGAAAAATGAATCAGACGACTTTTCAAAGCGTTCGTATGGAAAAAACGCAGTTCGTTCATCGCGCGTTTTTGTACGTAATTAAGATCTTGACGACTATACTTGCGTATATTTCAGTAGTTAAAAAAGAAAGTGCTTTCTCTTGAAGAGCATCAAGTTGTAAAAAGTGTGGAGGCAGTTTATAACTTCAAAGCAAGTTTTGAACAAAGTGGCAAAGTTCTCTTTATTTGAGACTAAAATTAGATAAGAAAAATCTATTACACCCCTCTCACGAGAAAATCTTTTCGTTAATTATTAAGGAATATTCCCCTGCAAACTCTAAAGCAACTTGACAAGAAGTAAATTACTTAATATCAATTTCTGAATTTATGTGTATATAGGAATTGAAATAAGCAATTATTCCCATATTTTAAAATTTTAAACAAATTTCTAAAATCTTTAATGAAAAAAAAAATCATCAGAGTCTAACAAATAAAAAATTCAAGCATTTTTGAATTTTTATAAATTTTTCTCCCTATAATGAAAGTATTTGTTTGTATATCTTGTGACTATGATGATATGTTGAAGATAATACGAAACTGCTTCACAGAGGGAATAAAATTTTTTCCTCCCGTTAAAAAGAAATACACGTTTATTTTAGAAAACGTAAGCTGCTTGTCACAAGAAATAAAAAAAAGAAACTATTAAAACCGTACATAAATATTTGCCAAGAAGGAAAATGTTACGTGGATAAAATGTAAAGAATCCATGCATACGTAATTTGACAGTCTCGTAAAATCCTGCCGGTAACATCTAAATTTTGCGAAACACGCACTCTCGTAGACGCGATAATCCGCGATAAGCCTCGTATGAGCGTAAATCCGGAAGTGTATTGCGGTGGAACTCGCGGCGGAAGCGACCGCGGCAGTAATTAACGACAGCCGTCGACAGTCGCGAAAATTCGCGAGAGAGAGAGAGAGAGAGAGGTGAGGGAGGAAAACGGAGAAGCTTGGGATGGAAATGGCACAATTAACGAAGCGCGACGGTCCCTAATTTCGCGGCGAGACGCCGTTGGATGCGCGACACTCGACCTAACCCGGATCAAGGATATATAGCCGGAAGTGGCTCGGTTGGTCTTCAAAGAGATCACCCAACCAATCAAGATCCGTGGCCCTTTGAAATCGCAAAAGCGATATCTCAAATATTGTCCGACGATGATAAGACGACGTTAATTTAGTATTCACTCTGTTCGGATAATTGCTGATAATTGCCAACAGCTCGTCATGATAACAAAATTTTTATCTAATCAAATACTTTTTTTCCTTTTATTTTTCTTTTTGTCATTTCTTACAATTATGTTTGATTTCGAATCTATTTCCGACGATAATCGATTCTCCTTGGATAATAAATAATTATATTATTATGTCATTAATATGATAAATAATAATAATAAATTATTGAATGATAAATAATCAGAGATAATAGTTATAAAAATAATATAATATAAAATAAAACTTTAGTAGAATGAATCCGTTCTCTGGATTAAATTGATATACAATTAGAGTAAATCAATTGGGATAATTGCTGTAAATAACGCGCTTGCAAAATCGATTGTCCACTGTATAAAGCCTGTAGAACAACACCACTCGCGACCGTATTCAAAACCAGGACAAATCTTAATTACCGAGAACAAGAGAACGTAACCATGGGGGAGACACAGAAGCGGACGGAAGGAGGAGGATTTAATTGCATCGTTATTTGTTGGCGTATATAAAACGCAGGACGTTATTATTCCGGCCTGTTATCGCGGCAAAATTGAGGAATACCGTTATATTGTCGCGTGACAGAAATGATTCAATCTAATTGTGAGGCGAAAAAATGGAGTGTTCCAACAGTCAAAAGTATTCGAATATTTCGAATCGTCGATTGTGTCAAAATCGGTAATAAAGTATGGCAATATTTGCAATCATTAATGTTAGGAATAAGTATGTAAGTTTACGAATAACCACTTATTCTGTAAATATGAATAAAGAATAGCACTGTTTCTGGACGCATTGAACGTCGGAAATTAAAAAGAAACAACTTTGGCAAAAAATAACTCTATATCAGATTTTCGCTAAGAAAAATTTAATTTCATTTATCGAAGAATCTATAGGTAAATCGATAGGATATAAGAATAAATAAATGATATAGTAATAAATAAATAATATATTATTAAAATGAATGATATATATGTTTTTTTAATAATATATATTATTCGATTATCGAGTACTTATCTTAAATTTGCCATATGAAACCGATTTATCTTCCGGCAGTCTCGTAAAGCCAACATTGTTGTTCTGTCATCGGCTGCAAAACCAGTCTCAAAGCGAAATGCACCCCTTTGACGCCACGAGAATGCTATCGGAAGTCGCTGGAAGAGTAATTGGAATCCCAAAACAAATGAGAGAAAGAGGAAGAGAGTGAGAGAAAGCGAATATCCGATCGTAGTATGTATGTTCCGTGTCATTCTCCTCATCGCTCATTCGTTTTCGCGGCAAGTCAGAGACATCACGCATACGCCCGCTTACGCTTTCTCATCATATATTAATTTGAATAATTGCTATAAATCGTATGCCGATTGTTGCAATGCGCACAAAAATAGAAGTCCATCATCGCCGCGAATGACCAAGCATTCGAAATTCTACGTCGATATTAATTGTTCCGAGGTCAATCATATTCCCATCCAATCAATATTAATTTTATCTTCTCGACAAATATTTTTCTTATATCGGAAAGACATTTTATACGGTTGCGTCGAGTCATAGGAAGAATTTAAATGAAAACTATTGTTTTTATGTTTTTTTCCTTCTTTATAAAAGTTTATACTTTCAAGAAAGTGTAGTACACTCCCTCTCTCTAAAACACATATTAAAAAGTTATTTCTAAAACTTGTTATTTCTAATTTTTCTTTAATTCTTATATATTTTTTAAAAATTATAAAAAGAATTTTTTTATGATATTTTCCTTCTTTATAAAAGTTCATGCTTTCAAGAAAGTGTATACTCCCCTTCTCTCTAAAACACACATTAAAAAGTTCTTTCTAAAACTTGCTATTTCTAATATTTTCTTTAATTCTCAGACATTTTTTAAAAATTATAAGAAGAATTTTATGTTATACAGATATTTGTTTAAAAAATGATCAAGAATACTATTTAGTAAAAAAATGGCGTTATAAAAAGTTATAATTTCTTGTAAGAGACGGCTTTACACGCAAGCATATCGCTTCAATAGTCGCTTGGAAAAATGCACAACTTATTTTATGCTAACGTTATTGGAAAAATTATAGATATAACTTTATGTATCTTATGCCCTGAAAAACTTCTATTCAATTATGTTTCCCTGACGTTACGGAATCTCGCCTCTCCATCAGTGATAACAAGAAAGCCGATTTTGCTCATTAAATTCATATGCTTCTGTAACTATCTTTCGACATACATAAGTCACTTAAGTAGTGTATCGTGAGAGGGAAGGAGGAGGGGGGAAACAGTGGAATATATTTCTTTTCATCGCCGCTCCAATACATAATAAAGCGTTCTTACTTATTTTTTCATATACAAAAATTCCTTAATTATAAATCTTTCTATTATATTCGATAAAGACAAAACCCTGCGCGTCTAATAAATAATTTCAATTTCATAATTTTCTCGTAATATTGCAGTATACTCTAATTTTATGAAATAAATAAATTTCTCAAATGGAAAAAATAGATTTCTTATGAAAAATTCCTTCGCATAACTATTACATCATAATTAGAAGAAAATTACAATTTTCATGCATACTGTAACTCGATGAAAATATAAATGTAACAAAAGGCATGGACGTAAAAGTGTATGAAAAAGAACTGCGTAATGCATTCCGGTAAGAGAAGCAGCGATGGAAAAGACGGAGAAATGTACACGGAGCTAAAATACGCAGCTAAAAGCAACCGGGGAAAGGTAAATGGAGAAGATGGCGAAGTACAGAGAGAAAGACCCCTATTAAACGCCCACCAAATTAGAGCAAAATTAAACTATACTTCCCCGACGAAGAGTTCGCGGCGAAATGCCTTTAAGCGTCTCCATCAAGACGACGCACCTACAGGCCATTAATTTTCCGCGATCTTTCCTTTAATTCGAGCTTTTGAAGAAAACGTTGGCGGTGCAATGATCATTTTCTTTCGTCCGTTCGAAGAAGAAGAGACGAGAGAATTTACTAATAATTCTACGAAAGAGCAGCGACAGGAAAGAGTATACTTTTCGAAAGAATTGCAATACTTCTTCAGGGTGTCTACTCAAATTTTGTAAAAAAAATTCCCTGATCTTCCAGATATTTTTGTTCAAAATTCCAGGTAAAGAAAATATTTTAAAGATTTTTTGGTGCAATTTCTTAAAATAAATTTTTTTATTGTATGCGTTTTCAAATGCTTTTCATTCATACAAAGGAAAACACAGAGCCATTTGAGTTTCAAGTACTAGATTTAGAAATGTACTGAAAAAAGTTGAGTAGCTTCCGTTAAGATAAAAATTTTTAACTTGCATAATATTTTCATTTTTTATCAATAAAAATTAAAATAAAGAATATGTACTGCATATTCAATATTTTGTTAAGACATTGAATATATGTAAACGGAGAGAAATAGATATATAAAAAAAAATAGATAGGTATAAAAAAAATCCTTGAGAATTCCAAGTCTTCTGTGTTCTTTTCAGGGAGTAGACACCCTGTTTTTTGACACGATAAATCGATATAGAAGAGAATAATTTTCTTCTGAAATTCCAAAGCGTTTCAGACTAATATCTCCTAATGTTGGGCGAAACGATAACGGATCGGAATTATATCGAATGGCGCAGATAAGTTGCATAACATGACTCGCAAAGTAAGCTCGCGACAAACATCCGCAAAGTGTCTCTCGTTTCTTCCTTTTTTTTTTAATTACTTCCCATCGCGGCCGCAATCCGATTTGTCAAGTTTGTTAAAGTCGCGAGATTCTTTTCTGTCGAACTAAAATCAGGCAAAAGAGAAAGAGAGAGAGAGAGAAAGAATGGGGGGAAATTACATTTTACAGAACGATCCTCCTTGGAGAGAGACCGACGCGAAAGTCTTCGTCGTCTTCGCGCTGTGAAATTGTGTCTCCTCCTCCCCCCAAGCCTCCTTCTCCCGCGCCCTGCCCGTGGCGAGGCAGTTCATTTGGCGGGTCGAGAAAACAAACAGACGCAATCAGCAACAATGGCTTTTTGTTCCCTTCAAAGTCACCGGCCGGTAATCCGCAGCTTGAGGAGATTGAAAGAGCTCGTCTCTCGAACTACCATCAGTGGCGTAGCAAGAGACGAGTTTCAACTTCAGCATCGTCAACGTGCAACACGAGAGATACGTGCGATATATATATATATTCTCCAAAGTAATACTGTTCGACTAAATCCACATCGCTAGTGTTATTGGATCAGCTGACTGACGACACGTCGCGACATGTGCATTAATGACCCTTCCAATAGTGATTAGTGTGAGTGCTTATTTATCAAGAGAAAAACTTGGATATTTATAACTAATTGGATAGAAGCTGATAAATTACCCGGTAAAAAATAGCGGCAATCACAAAAATAATATCGCGAATCAAATATTCATCAATTAACTAATTTAATCATTAGAAAATGATATTAGCATTATATTCTGTCTTATATAGATAAAATATGAAAGTATAATATATTAAGTACGTTCAAATGAAATATAGGCTAACACTTTTATGCAACAAAGACCTTAGTTCACCTTAGTTCATTTTTTAGTTGAACGTATCTAATAGTAATAATTCTACATCTCTCTTATCACAAATGTATTAAGAAAATAAAACATTGTTATTTAAGGGCACTGCATTGCAATGAAAATTTATTGACGAGAAAGTTAAATTAAAGAGAGAGTTAAATTAAATTCCACACAAAATATCGAAATTGTCCTCATTTTTTTCAATCTTTCTTGAGTTCATCAAACTGATCGATCTCCATGAAATTAAAATCGCCCAACGCTTTTTCTGCCGCGCATAAAAGAAAGCACGAGATAAAAAAAAAAGAGAGAAAGAAAAACGAGAATCAAGACATGCATGCTGCAATATTCCTCGCGCAGTAGAAACTTATTGTCGAGGAAATCTCAGACACACTACTCTGCCGGGACAGAGCTTCAAGGAGAACGTCGGGAATGCAAACATTGGTCGTTGTCGCAAAAGTTCCCGAAATAGTTGCGCCGATTAAACCTTATGCGGGCGTTTGTGTATTAGGTGTATGCGTGTATATTAAACCCTATGCCTAAACTTTTATGTATAAAATTATATTCCAAAAGTAAATTCTTTTTTCCGTGTAATAAAAAAGAAAGAGAAGAGGAGAAAATTTTATAGTTTAGAATAAAATATTTTGTAAAAAAAATAAGTTTAGATTTATGCGTGCATGTATAATTTTTGAATACAATGTGCCTTTTTTTAAAAAAAGATAAAGATGTTAAACTTTTGCATTTGAAAAATAGATCGCTTGGATAAGAATTAATTAGAAGCCATCGATATCTAGGAAAGAGAAAAAAGAACAAAGAAGAGCAAGAAAATTTTTAAAAAGGATAAAGAGCTCGCCAGGATCCCTGGCTAAAAAAAAAGAAAGAAAGAAAAAAAAAAGTATCTGTGAAAGGAGGAGGATTGAAGAATGTCGTCGGGAAATTTTTCGATGTGGACGAAGGGAGAAAGGAAGATGGAGAGGGCGGAGGGGGAGCGGCAGAGCGACGATTAGAACGGTGACTGCCTACGGAATCCGCTCTGGAATTCGTTTTCGGAGACGGAGAGACGTCGTCGTCATCCCGATGTCTCGTTACGCTCTCGTCCGGCTGTCTGTCGCTCGAACGCGATAATTAACTCGGAGTGATGCATCGCACGGGGGGTTCTCAACTCGCGCTTTGTGGGGCCCTGTGTGGGGTCCCTGTCTGCGACCGCGCGTGTGCGTGCGAGCAAATTCCGCGTACTCGGTTATAAATCGCGTCCGATGTGTCGCCGGCGTGTATAAGCCCATTTCGCGTATTATTAATCAATGTCTCGTGAGCGAGGAAAGTGAGGAAGTAACGCGCTGCCTGTGTCGCGGATCTAATAAATAAAAAAAAAAAAAAAAAAC
>NW_021853570.1:1183351-1190633 GCF_003651465.1 Formica exsecta
TATTTTTTAAAAATTATAAAAAGAATTTTTTTATGATATTTTCCTTCTTTATAAAAGTTCATGCTTTCAAGAAAGTGTATACTCCTTCTCTCTAAAACACACATTAAAAAGTTCTTTCTAAAACTTGCTATTTCTAATATTTTCTTTAATTCTCAGACATTTTTTAAAAATTATAAGAAGAATTTTATGTTATACAGATATTTGTTTAAAAAATGATCAAGAATACTATTTAGTAAAAAAATGGCGTTATAAAAAGTTATAATTTCTTGTAAGAGACGGCTTTACACGCAAGCATATCGCTTCAATAGTCGCTTGGAAAAATGCACAACTTATTTTATGCTAACGTTATTGGAAAAATTATAGATATAACTTTATGTATCTTATGCCCTGAAAAACTTCTATTCAATTATGTTTCCCTGACGTTACGGAATCTCGCCTCTCCATCAGTGATAACAAGAAAGCCGATTTTGCTCATTAAATTCATATGCTTCTGTAACTATCTTTCGACATACATAAGTCACTTAAGTAGTGTATCGTGAGAGGGAAGGAGGAGGGGGGAAACAGTGGAATATATTTCTTTTCATCGCCGCTCCAATACATAATAAAGCGTTCTTACTTATTTTTTCATATACAAAAATTCCTTAATTATAAATCTTTCTATTATATTCGATAAAGACAAAACCCTGCGCGTCTAATAAATAATTTCAATTTCATAATTTTCTCGTAATATTGCAGTATACTCTAATTTTATGAAATAAATAAATTTCTCAAATGGAAAAAATAGATTTCTTATGAAAAATTCCTTCGCATAACTATTACATCATAATTAGAAGAAAATTACAATTTTCATGCATACTGTAACTCGATGAAAATATAAATGTAACAAAAGGCATGGACGTAAAAGTGTATGAAAAAGAACTGCGTAATGCATTCCGGTAAGAGAAGCAGCGATGGAAAAGACGGAGAAATGTACACGGAGCTAAAATACGCAGCTAAAAGCAACCGGGGAAAGGTAAATGGAGAAGATGGCGAAGTACAGAGAGAAAGACCCCTATTAAACGCCCACCAAATTAGAGCAAAATTAAACTATACTTCCCCGACGAAGAGTTCGCGGCGAAATGCCTTTAAGCGTCTCCATCAAGACGACGCACCTACAGGCCATTAATTTTCCGCGATCTTTCCTTTAATTCGAGCTTTTGAAGAAAACGTTGGCGGTGCAATGATCATTTTCTTTCGTCCGTTCGAAGAAGAAGAGACGAGAGAATTTACTAATAATTCTACGAAAGAGCAGCGACAGGAAAGAGTATACTTTTCGAAAGAATTGCAATACTTCTTCAGGGTGTCTACTCAAATTTTGTAAAAAAAATTCCCTGATCTTCCAGATATTTTTGTTCAAAATTCCAGGTAAAGAAAATATTTTAAAGATTTTTTGGTGCAATTTCTTAAAATAAATTTTTTTATTGTATGCGTTTTCAAATGCTTTTCATTCATACAAAGGAAAACACAGAGCCATTTGAGTTTCAAGTACTAGATTTAGAAATGTACTGAAAAAAGTTGAGTAGCTTCCGTTAAGATAAAAATTTTTAACTTGCATAATATTTTCATTTTTTATCAATAAAAATTAAAATAAAGAATATGTACTGCATATTCAATATTTTGTTAAGACATTGAATATATGTAAACGGAGAGAAATAGATATATAAAAAAAAATAGATAGGTATAAAAAAAATCCTTGAGAATTCCAAGTCTTCTGTGTTCTTTTCAGGGAGTAGACACCCTGTTTTTTGACACGATAAATCGATATAGAAGAGAATAATTTTCTTCTGAAATTCCAAAGCGTTTCAGACTAATATCTCCTAATGTTGGGCGAAACGATAACGGATCGGAATTATATCGAATGGCGCAGATAAGTTGCATAACATGACTCGCAAAGTAAGCTCGCGACAAACATCCGCAAAGTGTCTCTCGTTTCTTCCTTTTTTTTTTAATTACTTCCCATCGCGGCCGCAATCCGATTTGTCAAGTTTGTTAAAGTCGCGAGATTCTTTTCTGTCGAACTAAAATCAGGCAAAAGAGAAAGAGAGAGAGAGAGAAAGAATGGGGGGAAATTACATTTTACAGAACGATCCTCCTTGGAGAGAGACCGACGCGAAAGTCTTCGTCGTCTTCGCGCTGTGAAATTGTGTCTCCTCCTCCCCCCAAGCCTCCTTCTCCCGCGCCCTGCCCGTGGCGAGGCAGTTCATTTGGCGGGTCGAGAAAACAAACAGACGCAATCAGCAACAATGGCTTTTTGTTCCCTTCAAAGTCACCGGCCGGTAATCCGCAGCTTGAGGAGATTGAAAGAGCTCGTCTCTCGAACTACCATCAGTGGCGTAGCAAGAGACGAGTTTCAACTTCAGCATCGTCAACGTGCAACACGAGAGATACGTGCGATATATATATATATTCTCCAAAGTAATACTGTTCGACTAAATCCACATCGCTAGTGTTATTGGATCAGCTGACTGACGACACGTCGCGACATGTGCATTAATGACCCTTCCAATAGTGATTAGTGTGAGTGCTTATTTATCAAGAGAAAAACTTGGATATTTATAACTAATTGGATAGAAGCTGATAAATTACCCGGTAAAAAATCACAAAAATAATATCGCGAATCAAATATTCATCAATTAACTAATTTAATCATTAGAAAATGATATTAGCATTATATTCTGTCTTATATAGATAAAATATGAAAGTATAATATATTAAGTACGTTCAAATGAAATATAGGCTAACACTTTTATGCAACAAAGACCTTAGTTCACCTTAGTTCATTTTTTAGTTGAACGTATCTAATAGTAATAATTCTACATCTCTCTTATCACAAATGTATTAAGAAAATAAAACATTGTTATTTAAGGGCACTGCATTGCAATGAAAATTTATTGACGAGAAAGTTAAATTAAAGAGAGAGTTAAATTAAATTCCACACAAAATATCGAAATTGTCCTCATTTTTTTCAATCTTTCTTGAGTTCATCAAACTGATCGATCTCCATGAAATTAAAATCGCCCAACGCTTTTTCTGCCGCGCATAAAAGAAAGCACGAGATAAAAAAAAAAGAGAGAAAGAAAAACGAGAATCAAGACATGCATGCTGCAATATTCCTCGCGCAGTAGAAACTTATTGTCGAGGAAATCTCAGACACACTACTCTGCCGGGACAGAGCTTCAAGGAGAACGTCGGGAATGCAAACATTGGTCGTTGTCGCAAAAGTTCCCGAAATAGTTGCGCCGATTAAACCTTATGCGGGCGTTTGTGTATTAGGTGTATGCGTGTATATTAAACCCTATGCCTAAACTTTTATGTATAAAATTATATTCCAAAAGTAAATTCTTTTTTCCGTGTAATAAAAAAGAAAGAGAAGAGGAGAAAATTTTATAGTTTAGAATAAAATATTTTGTAAAAAAAATAAGTTTAGATTTATGCGTGCATGTATAATTTTTGAATACAATGTGCCTTTTTTTAAAAAAAGATAAAGATGTTAAACTTTTGCATTTGAAAAATAGATCGCTTGGATAAGAATTAATTAGAAGCCATCGATATCTAGGAAAGAGAAAAAAGAACAAAGAAGAGCAAGAAAATTTTTAAAAAGGATAAAGAGCTCGCCAGGATCCCTGGCTAAAAAAAAAAGAAAGAAAGAAAAAAAAAGTATCTGTGAAAGGAGGAGGATTGAAGAATGTCGTCGGGAAATTTTTCGATGTGGACGAAGGGGGAAAGGAAGATGGAGAGGGCGGAGGGGGAGCGGCAGAGCGACGATTAGAACGGTGACTGCCTACGGAATCCGCTCTGGAATTCGTTTTCGGAGACGGAGAGACGTCGTCGTCATCCCGATGTCTCGTTACGCTCTCGTCCGGCTGTCTGTCGCTCGAACGCGATAATTAACTCGGAGTGATGCATCGCACGGGGGGTTCTCAACTCGCGCTTTGTGGGGCCCAGTGTGGGGTCCCTGTCTGCGACCGCGCGTGTGCGTGCGAGCAAATTCCGCGTACTCGGTTATAAATCGCGTCCGATGTGTCGCCGGCGTGTATAAGCCCATTTCGCGTATTATTAATCAATGTCTCGTGAGCGAGGAAAGTGAGGAAGTAACGCGCTGCCTGTGTCGCGGATCTAATAAATAAAAAAAAAAAAAAAAACCGAGTCAAAAAAATAAATCTTTAGATATGGTATAAAAATGAATGTTTATTCAATAAAATTATAGGGAACTGACCTCGACGTTCTACACAAGTTCTCTATTAGCGTGATATATCAATCAATCTGGCAATCAGTTATTGTTGTGTCTCGTGGCGTGTTAACCCCATGGCTCCGCGGAGACCAAATGGTCCCTAGTAGGCAATTTGTGCACGGCATTACTGCGGGTTATTAAAATATTATTTCCGCATATATCTCCCTTCGTAGACATAATCGTAATATCAAGATGCGGCTAATACAGATAGCCTAATAAATAATCATGTCATTAAGACATATTTTATCATGATTAATAAATAAATTTTATCATCGAAGAAATAAAATGGATATAATTATAATTTTCCCATTAAATAGCAAAAATGATGCACTTAGAAACTATCGTTGATTATATATACACGTTATTTATTATCATTTCTATATCTCAAGTCAGAGTTATAATTATATGCGACAATTAGGCACAGTATTAGCATTAACCGACGTCGGCGAAATCGGGCTTACAATGCTCGAAGTATAACCGTCACGACAATCGTCCGGAGCGAGGGGAGAAGGGTAAATCCTTTCGACAATTAACCTTTAGATTCGGACAAGGCCGGAAACTTTTCCCCCTCCGAGACACCCCGCGCGATTCCTTCAAGGATTTTCGGCCGAGCCAACTTCCTAATAATTTTCCCGCGGGAGGAAAGTTTCATAGGCTGAGGACGACTGGTACGGCAAGACACGATGAAAAAAGGAAAGAGAAAGAGACGAAGGAACGAAGGGAAGACGTGAGTCTAGTCGGCAGGATATCGCGAATTAGCCTGAAACTCCTTACAAACGCGAAATCTCGACGACTTTGAATGTTCGTGAGCGCGCGAGGGGGTCCCCTCGGGGGCACGTTTCTTCGTCTGAGAAACTTTTCCCCGGTGAGGGAGGATTGAAAGACCGGCTGCTGTTCCGAAGAACCTAGGGAGAGTCACTTTCTGTGAATCGGTAGTGCCTCGTGAGTTCTTCCAATTGGACACGTTAGTCGATGACAAATTTTCGGAGCTATCTTTAATCGGTCACTTAATCGTTTCGTCTTTTTAATCTGCATTTTTATAAAGTCCATTTACTCTCGAAATGATTGATATTTTGCGATTAGTATTTCAATTGATTCACATTTCAAACGATATTTATATATACAAACTAATTGACATATATTTAATATTGATTAAGAATTCGATATTTTATTCTGATATCATGTAAAATCTGAGCAATTTTATTTTTTCTTTTCTTTAAAATTTCTTGCACATTTCTCAGGAGAGAGAGGGAGAGAGAGAGAGAGAGGGAGGGAGAGAGAGAGAGAGAGAGAGAGAATCATTCCTTTTGTTATATTTAAGAAATATTATTAAATATATTAAATTAATATAATTTTATTAAATATTATAATATTTAAGAAATATAACTAATACAATAATTTCTTATATAGAACACACTTAGCAATTAATATAACTAAGAATTTATACTCGCAGACAATAATAAGTTCCTCCTTCTCCCATTTTCCTTATTGCCACGTGCATTTTCAGATGGAATCAGAAAAGCCGAGAGATCGTGTCAGAGTTAAGATGTTCCGAGGGGATGGAAGAAAGGAAAGCGCTAGACTGGGTGCTTAACCGAGTTTGTAAAATTAACGAGCGCCTGTTCACCACGTTCGCGCTTCCTCCATTTTTCCACACCCGTTTCTCTCCTGACCTACTGCCGTCACGATCCTCGTTTATCTGGCGACAACTATTTCCTCGACACGTGAGACACGCGATGCACGAGGGTGCAATGAGGGAAAAGACTTATCTATGTATAAAAAGACATGTTTTCCGTTTATATTTCTATGTCAAACTAGAAAAATTATTTAAATATATTATATATATATATTAATAAAATATCCAGATTAATCTTTTTTCTGTCAACGTCCATAAATGGGAAAAGTAAATTTAAATTTACGATAGACTCAATACTACTATATAAATTTGTATTTTATGTATAAATCCACAGCGCGCACACACACACACACACACATCGCATAACAGAAATATAACTTTTAACGGCGAGTGATATCCATCGAACACAATTTTTGTAAGTCAAATAACTTTATGGGAATGAAGATTAAATTTTACATTGCGTCCTCGACGAGTCGTCGAAATGAATGTATCACGTCGAATCACGCCGAATAAATACGGATGACAGCTTACGGTAAACGCGCGCGGTTGTACACGCTTCGCCAAATGTCGAAAGCAAAGGGCATGTACCGAATTGCGCAAATATTATGGCAAAAAAAAACCGAATCTCACTTACAAAATTCGTATAATTTTAAAAGAGGGAAAAAAATGACCCGAACATCGGCGATTAATTTAACGAATGATTACGCAATGCTCGTGAGTTTTTGCAGACTCGCGGGTATCTTTGGTCGCGCGTTACATGCCGCGATAATCGACTTAATATCCGATAATCGGAAACCATCCGCGAAACCGTGCGAGGTCTCGTGTTAACGAATTAAAAAAAAAAAGAGATTTCGCGGCATATTCGTAATTGGCCTGCCAATTGTTCAATCGAGGTCGGGCGATTTGTATCGCATGAAATAAAAATGGATGAGCACGGGAATAATGTTGCAAAAAATTCCAGGATAATCATGTACACCTATATCGGACGCAATCACAATAATATACTATTGTGGTATCGAGTGTGCCTTAAAAAGAGCGCTGTAAATGCCGACCGGCTTTTTTCATACTTTTGTTCATAATAGTTTAACTCTGATAAAAAAATGTATGGTTAATTAAAGCGAAATTAAATTGTAAATAAAATTGTAATAAAATCTCAATTCAAACTAACAAAAAAATCAAATTATATACATTCTATATTTAGTAATTTGCAGAAATGTAACCCAAAATAATTTTAGCGTAAAAAATTTCATGACGAGTGTTGATAAATGTAAAATCATGTGTATTATATTTCTATCTATATAAATTATAAATTTATTAATTATAATATATATATTTATTAATTAATTATAAAAATATAAATGCTCTCTTTTTATATA